>NC_142800.1:70180951-70230951 GCF_049724085.1 Artemia sp. Qi Xiang Cuo
ATTTTATTCAGCATAAATTTCATCGATGTCAATCCTAAAGGGCATATATAAAAATTCATGCTTCCAAGATGATTATCAAAACCTGGTTGCTGATCTCAAAAAGAGGATCAACAAGGCATTACGAATCAGGAGAGTCAAAGTGTGATTTACGATTTATAGCCCTGCTGATCCTCCTTTCTCGAGTGCCTTAGCAAATAGTTTTCAGTGATTATTTGAGAGCTAGAAAATGTTAAATACGACCTTTACGTGTGGCTCCTTGACCTTCAGATCCATGAAACCTATTCGAATAAACCTACAGCTACAAGGTAATGATCCCATCCGGTTCTTACGAAGGCTGTACTCTATATATATTTTTTTTTATATACCCGTCGCCCCACATATTCAGCCACCAATCAATGCTAAATGTCGAGTGATAAACTAGCTAAAGGTTCTAATTTGATTTCCATACAATCACGTCATTAAAATTGAAAAAAATGTGTAGTAGAGAATCTAATTTTACGTTCTGTATAGGCAAATTTTAACAACAAATATATTAAAACGGAATTTCACTTCAACATGCCTTTCCTTGCCAAACATTAAATATATACAATGATGGAGATTATCTCAAGTTTTATGGGCACGTTTAGTACATCTATACATAGTTACGTTCGTAAATGAATTTAAATCTTATAATCTAGTAAAGAGGTAAAGGCTCGTGAGTTTTGAACCTCCCCTGTAAATATGCAAAATTAAATTCAACCAAAAGAGTTCCTTATCTACCAAGTTGAGAAAACATCACACGTCCAATATACAGAAGAAACTTCAAATTTTCTGATGTTGTTTTTACTTCTGTTAAGGACCCAAAGGAAAGAGTACAATACTGTTGAGATTTTTTATTGAATTTTTAACAATGTCACCATCGTTATGGTGTGTAGTATTGTTAAATAAAAGATTCAACAATATAATGAAATTTATTCAAGAACTCATGGAAAATTCAATACAACATTAAATAAAAAAATTACATTAAAGAAATTATGACAATAAGAACTATAACAGATAAAAACTATCTAAAATAAAACATTTGAATAAAAATATCCTAATTAAAAGTTCAAAAACAAGTCGTGTGCGTAGACCATTCAATAAGAAATTTGTGTGCTTCCTCATACTTCTTAAAGCATGTTTTCTATATTCTGCCTTGTGTTTTGCATTTTATCTCCAATTACAAGTGTGACAACAAAGCATTAACCGCTTATTTGGCATATCGATTAATTCCCATCAATTAAATAATAGATGGCTAATGGAAAGGGATAGAAAAATCGGAAAGGGATAGAAAAATCTAGCTAATGGAAAGGGATAGAAAAATCGTTAATGGACAATGGAGTCCAATAAATTAAATCAGTTTGAACTAAAAAAAAATAGAAAAAAAAGAAGAAAAAAAAATTGTTTATTCAGTGATTTAATAAAAGAAAATGGGAAGCCAGAGAGAGAGAGAGAGAGAGAGAGAGAGAGAGAGAGAGAGAGAGAGAGAGAGAGAGAGAGCGCGAGAGAGAGAGAGAGAGAGAGTGCGAGAGAGAGAGAGAGAGAGAGAGAGAGAGAGAGATAGAGTGAGAGAGGGGCATACATAGCAAGAATTATTTCTGTCGTTTTTTTTCTTCCCTGGGGGCAGTCGTAACGAGCCATAGATAGCCATAGATAACAAAATCTCATAGACAATCACGTAACGAGAAATCATGGATATTAATGATGTAAATGATAGATAATCGGGTAACGAGCGGTCATAGATAATCATTAAAGGGCTCATTAGAATACAAAATTAAAAACCCTAGTGCCTCTTATAAAGTCACGAAAAAGATCATACCGCAACACATTGCCATATTTTTACCTCGAAACTACAATTTCGGCCAAATAGTCCCAAAAGCCAGTGAGTGAAAGTTCTTAGATAGTCATTCCATTGCAAACTATTTCAAAGATATAGCCTCTATAAAACTATCCCTTCTCAAATTTCTTGCTCCTATTTTCAGCAAGTCCCATTAAATATGGAAGTCAGTTATATTATTAAAAATAGATGTAAGCTTTGAGTATTATCAGGTATTTTCTCAAATAGGCCACTGAAGCCGTAATAAAGCAAGGAAGGATAGAAAATAAAATACATAATGAATAATATGTCTGAAGACACCCTCCGTCACTAGATTATTTAACATAATTTTTTAATGAGTATTAAGCGTGCGCAAGGAGAAAGAAAAGGGAACCCTCTCCCCCCCAAAAAAAACAATGCTCGTTAGATAAAAGATATATGGAATATTCTAAATCTTATAAAACTTGAAAATGTTCATTGTTTGTCTCGAGAAATCTTCTCTTATACTTTTTTTTGCTGCAAAAATTGCTGAGTTCACATCCCCTTGAAACTATAAGTGACTTTCTTTGGTGTGTTAGCCTACGAAGCAAGAACAACGGATCACCTATGCGGTTCTACATTTTTTGTGTCTAAAAACCTAATTTGCAATTACGGATTTATTTTGCTATTATTACGGACCGACATTACGGACTTACGTCCGTAATTTTCTATTAAGGACAAAATAAATCTATATAATTAGACTGATTTTTACATACATTGGGAATTTATTTCACAAAATTCTACATACTAGGCTTCGTGCTATCAATTACCTAGGTAGTAGTTGAGTAAAGAAAATAAAATTTCAAAATGAATCAGGGTCCAAAGTGTGCCCCGAGAAGTTGTTTTCGAGCTCCTATTCTATTCATTCTCATTCTCCCAGTTCTAAGTTAAGTTTTAAAACAGCAAAGAAGACAGTTATATATATATAAATTTATATATATATATATATAGGCTATATATATATATATATATATATATATATATATATATATATATATATATATATATATATATATATATATATATATATATATATTCGTGATTATATTTATAACTTTTAACCTTTACCCTATGTGATGAAACTTCTCATGGTTCACTATGTACCATCTGGCAGGGGTTGGTCCACATTGAGCCAGCCTTTGATCCATATTGGGCCACTGAAAGATGCATACAAGTATTAATTAGTTTAATGCCTTATAAAGCTGTAGAAAATAAAGTACAAAACTAAATATAAAACTGACACCTTTTATAGTCTTACCAATTTTCAAAAGTGAGGAAAGAGGATGGTTTTGATACTGTTCCTTTTGCAGGGACTGGGTTTGAGGTCTTCTTCAAAATATACTCGCGAGGATACATTATGGAATCTTCGTTTTAAGTTCACCTCCTTTTACGTATTCCTGTCATGTCTAACACGCTTATTTTTGCTGAGTTATGATTCTTTCCTAGAACAACACCGGGATTATATTCCCCTTCATAGACCCCTTTCACACGATCTCCCTCTGGAATAGTATAAACTACTTCTTCCTCTGTAGGCTGCTCATTTTCTTCCCGTCCTAGGTGAAGAGATGAGTCATCATTCATTGAAAACTTTCATCGCTCTCCAGATCATATTTCAATATTTGTTTCACCACTACTTGCTGGACTGCTTTTGGCCCTGCAACTTTGCTTCTTTTCCTCATTTTTTCTTTCAGTTCAGCTTTAATTGGTTTTTTAACTGAAGTATAAGTTAATACTTTTGTTGAGTCACACTTATTTCCCCTAGTAGATTGTTTTCTAGGTACAGCTTTTGCAATGATTCTGACTTGGTCGAGAGTGATAACGGAAGAGGTAGGTTGTTCACTGCAAGTGACGCATGTAATACCCACTTTCGGATATGTATACTTGGGCAGCCCTTGCTCTTTGTCATTTTCATTAGTCATATGATAAGACAACTTGCTTGGTTTGTCACTTACATACAAGGACAGCGAATATATATATTCGCACTTATATACCCGGAGGGCATAACTTAAAACCCTTGCCCTGAGGGTTGTGGGGGAGTGACCTCCTCAAAAACATATTTTCTATCTGGGAATCCACTACGCTGAACAAAATGGCTATCTCCAAATTTTGATTGGATTTGTTTGGGGAAACGGTGGGCGTGGAAGGGGTGTTAGCTGCCTTCCAATCACTATTCGACTATTATAAAGGGCATTATCCACTCCAATTTCCAATTGAATGAGCCCTTTTCGAAGTTTCTACGAAAACACCTTCGATATGAAGTGCCCTGGTATAGAAAAAGAAAAAGAAAAAAAATAATAATACATTTTGTGAACATCGTTCTTTACTTCAATCAACTACGAATCTACTACGCTGAATAAAATGGCTATATAAAATTTTTGATTGGATGTGTTTTGGGGAAAGGTGTGCGTGAGAGGGGGGTTAGTTGCCCTGAAATCAGTTTCGACTATTAAATAGGACACTAGGCCTTTGAATTTCCAATCGAATGAGCTATTTTTCAAGTTTCTACGAATAAGATTTGAATAAAAACTTGTATGCCCCCACGGCATAACTTATAACCCTTGCCCTTAAGACTGTGGGGGGAGTGTCCTGCTCAAAAGTATAATTTCCTGTACTTTAAACTGCGTGGAACAAAAAGGCCATCTCAAAATTTTGATTGGATGTGTTTGGGGAAGTGGTGGGCGTGGAAGGGGTGTTAGTTGCCTTCCAATCACATTTGCCTATTAAAAGGGCAATAGCCATTTCAATTTCCAATCAAATGAGCCGTTTTTGTACTTTCTACGATAACGCTTTCTATTAAAAACCTTATATGCACCAAGGGCATAACTTATAACCCCTACCCTGAGGGCTGTGGGGGGTTGTCATCCTCAAAGACCAAGAACTTTCCAGAACTTACAATTACGTTGAATAAAATGGCTATCTCAAAATTATGATTGGATATGTTTGGGGAAAAGGTTGGCGTGAGAGAGCGGTTAGTTGCCCTCCAATCTTTTTCGACTATTAAAAAGGGCATTAGCCCTTTGAATTTCGAATCGAATGAGCCCTTTTTGAAATTTTTACGACAACGCTTTCATTAAAAACTTTATTTGCCCCAGGGGCATAACTTACAACCCTTGCTCTGAAGGCTGTGGGGGAGTGTCATCCTCAGAAACATAATTTCTATCTGGAAATCATTTACGCTGAACAAAATGGCTATCTCAAAATTTTGATTGGATCTGTTTCGAGAAACGGTGGGCGTGGAAGGGGTGTTAGTTGCCTTCCAATAACTTTTGACTATTAAAAAGGGCACAAACCACTCCAATTTCCAATTGAATGAGCCCTTTTCGAAGTTTCTACGACAACCTCTTCGATACGAAGTGCCCTGGTCTAAAGGAAAAATATAATAAATAATAAATTGTGCCCAAATCGTTCCTATATGCCCCCAGGGCATAACTTAAAACCCTTGCCCTGAGGGTTGTGGGGGAGTGTCCTCTTCAAAAACATATTTTCTATCTGGAAATTAACTACGAAGAACAAAATGGTTATCTCAAAATTTTGATCGGATTTGGTTAGGAGAATCTTGGGCGTGGGGGGTTGGGGCCAGTTGCCCTCCAATCACTTTCGACTATTAAAAAGGGCACTAGCCCTTTGAGTTTCCAATCGCATGAACCTTTATTGAAGTTTATACGACAACGCCTTCTATAAAAACCTTATATGCCCCCAGGGCATAACTTACAACCTTTGCTCTGAAGGCTGTGGGGGAGTGTCCTCCTCAAAACATATTTTCTATCTGGAAATTAACTACGCTGAACAAAATGGCTATCTCACAAATTTTATTGGATTTGTTTGGGAGAATGATGGGCGGGGGGGGGGGGGGTGGCTAGTTGCCCTCCAATCACTTTCGACTATTAAAAAGGGCACTAGCCACTCCAATTTCCAATTTAATGAGCCCTTTTCGAAGTTTCTATGACAACTCCTTCAATACGAAGTTCCCTGGTATGGAAAAAAATAAATAAATAAATAGTACATTGTGCCAACATCGTTCTTTACTTCGGTAGCGCGATTGCACTGCCTATCATTTGTTACTGCGATCCATATAATCCGAGGCTCTGTTAAATATGGGGAAGCTACTACTCTCCATCCTTCAGTCTCTATTTTTTACATACTAATTTAATAATATTGTAATAAGGATGCTACGAAACTAAAATCCTCCCTGATAAGGTACACACTAAAAATATTACTTACAGATATATAGAGGGAGGGGTCTGAAATATATCTTCATGATATTCACGCTTTCAAGTTTAGTCCCTCAAACACATCTCATTTATAGGGGTTTCTCCATGGAGGCCGGTAGAGAGGCTAGGGAGTAGGGGAGAGTGGGAATAGCTGAGACGGGGGTAGGTTGATACAAGAATTATTAAAAAATCCATGTGTATGTGGAACCTCAGGCAGGCCCTAGAAAACGAATCACTGAAAAGTGACGCAGCTTTATGGATAGTTTCAGAATTATGAAACTGTTAGTTACTGTATGATGGAATAAGTGTGCTTTTGTAAATGATGAAATAAAAACAACATATTTTTCCAACTGAAAGTAAGGAGCAACATTAAAACTTAAAACGAACAGAAATTTTTACGTATATGAGAGGATGCTCCCCCTAGTCAATATCTCGCTCTTTACGCTAAAGTCCGAATTCTGTTCGAATCACGGATCCCTGAATCACATAGGCCGTTTAATTATAATACCTTTAAAAAAAAACTTTAGAGTAAAGAGCGACGTATTGGCGCTTTTTTTATTTAATTTCTGGTCGTTTGTTAATAATGCTAGCAAATCCGGCACCCCCTCATAGAAATGTCAATTCCCCCAAGAAAACATCCTCAATGGAAAGACCCTCCCAAGTAACCCCTCCTTTAACCCCCCCCCACTCCCAGAAAAAATCCCTCCTGAAAACGTCTGTATGCTTCCCAATAACCAATACTATATGTAAACAATGGGCAAAGCTCATAACTTGTAGCCCTTCCCCCGCGAAGTGTGGGGGATTAAGTCACCCTCAAAGACATATTTACTTGATTTCGACTATGCTGAACAAAATGGCTATCTCAAAATTTTGATTGTATGACTTCGGAAAAAATGGTGTGGGAGGGGGCCAAGGTCCCTTCCAATTTTTTGGTCACTTAAAAAGGGCACTAGAACTTTTAATTTTCGGTTTAATTAGCCCTCTCACAATATTCTAGGACTACTGGATCGATACGATCCCACCTGGAAAAAGAAACAACAAACAAACAAACAAACTCTACATTTTTGCCGATAGGAGCTTGAAGCATCTACAGTGGAGTTTTCTGTTACGCTTAATCTGATGTTTTGATTCTTATTAAGATTCTATCGATTTTGGGGGTGTTTCCCCCTTTTTTTGAAAATAAGGCAAATTTTTCAGGCTCGTAACTTTTGATAGGCAAGATTAAATTTTTAAATTTAATCTACAACAACATATATACAACAACATAAAAATATATTTACAACTTTAAAAAAATAAGCACTTTATCACGATCGGGCGGTCAGTGATAACAGCGGCCGAGCCAGCACCCGTGGCGGCCAGCGGCCGAGCCGGCACATGCTTCGGCAGTGGCAAGATAAAATAAACACTTAAAAATAAAACACAAAATAAACACTTGAAAATTACCGCTTTGCGCAATGAAATTATAAAAAAGGGCAGTGCCCGGGCTTGTGACGGAAAAACGACTAGATATAAAAAAAGGCAGTGTTAAGCTGTTAACGGAAACGCCCCCCCCCGCCCACAACTATAGAGCTTTCTACAAACCGAGTTGCTTTCTATAACTTACATATTAAACTCGATCTGAAGTCAGGTAGTGGCCATTTGGTAGTACTCTCACACCACCCTCGACTACGTATACTTTATCCAATACGGTGGACATGGCATTTTTTTCGACGATAGTTTTTAATTTTTTAAAGAGCGAATGGCCGTGACACTCGCTCTTGGAACTAAATTTTGCTATACACAGTTCCTATAAGCACCCATGTTGAAATTTTCCTTTACATTGTGTGATGGCACCCCTTTGCATACTTTTTTGGTGGTCTTATTGTACGTTTCCACGCAGTACGCCTTCGGACCGGGAAATACACCATGCGATACGAAATCACTTCCCGTTTCTGATTTTAATTTTAATCATTGATTTGGGGCCTGGTGTTTCATAAGCTCCGGATAGCGGGACTCATCCCAGTTTGTGTAGTCAATCCGAGAGCTAATGTACTCTCCATTATCCAAATCTTCCAATAAATAATTAGTTTTAACTTTTAACAATAAAGAAACTGTATCCCCATAAAAAAACTTGAACTTGTCCCTCCCTCGGCCACTGGCGCCTACATACATTGTAATAAAACTCCAAAATGAGTTTTTTGAAATCTCATTTTTTTTTCGTATGTAAAAGGACCATATTCGAGTCTATAGTCGTGAATGATGTGATCTTTGGATCCGCAATGATTCGGGCAAATTATTTTGGGTCGGTCACAACGACCCCTGTTTCGCACACTCTCACACATTTTACCAAAGGCCGAATTTAAAATGAGTTTAAAGATCTCTTTGTCGACCTTTGTTTTCGCTTGAGAGCGTTTGCTGACAGAAGTGTCAACAAACGTCTTCATGTAATGTTTTTGGTCAAATTGGAGGGCTCTATGAATCCTTGGGACATTGAAACCGTTGGCAAGCATCCACCGCAAATAAACGTGGTATACAATAATGTTCCGTTTCGGCTCCAGGTCGGCAATTACCTTTTGTTTTGAAGGTGTCCAATGAATGCCTTAATTATCTACTAATGATAAATTGTAGGGACTCAGCGAGTCCCTATGCACCGGTCTATCGATGTAGGGGAAAACAAAGTCTTTTACCGAGTCATGAAGTTCCAGAGGAATTTCACCATCAATTTCGAAAAACCATCCTTGTGGTCCATTTTCCTCAACTGTGTGAATACTGGGTAAATCTGGAGCAGAAGGATCGTCCAGCCATTTGTAATTCCCATACGGCAAAGAGAAGTGAGATATTGCCGACGGATAAAGAGAATTCATATCCAAGAAAACGGCATCCGACTTTTCACCGGTGCTTCGTCCAATCGGATTGGTTTCAAGGACACGATTCCCATGCAAAACATACCCTCCCCGCATGGATGTTTCTACAAAGAGGTGCTGATCCACGTCGGCGATCAGACCGATGTCCGCTTCAATGATTTTAAGATTTAAATTCATCACCAGAAGAGGAGTGAAAATAATACCCCAAATCCATCCCAAATTCTTCATAAATTTTATCCGTGTTTTTACGGATAAAATCCAAGAACGTCGATACATTACTTGCCTGTTACATTTTACAATAATTCCACCCATTTTCACATACGTCCTTTTGCCAAAATCCTCTTGGCAAATTCGTAATCGGCAATGGTACATTGACGATCGTGAAGTAAATCATAAAACTTTGCGGTGGGCGGTAATTTTTCCTCACTTAGCTTCAAGGTAGAGCTGTAATTCTCGTATGGGTGTATGTCATTACGCGTTAATAAAGTATATAGTTCATTATCTAAAAATCTCGTTTTAAGGGGGGTGAAACTATGAAAATTATCGCTTTTTGTTCTTGAATGAGTTTGCTAAGAGACTTAGGGAAAAAACTAAAAGAATCAAGGTAACGGAATATTCAAACACGTATTATCATTATCAAATGTTTTCCATTTAAGTTCTAAGACTAGCTGGTTTTAAGATGATTTCGGTATGATGTTATAAGAAAAAGAACCATCTACTCATGGGCCATCTACAACTTTACCTTTCAGCAATCGTGCCAGCGCTGGTAATATTAATTTCAAATCGTTGTTGGAATTGCGCATGTAAACCGGTAAAAAGTATTGTTGCCTAACATTTAAATTACACGAGTTAGGAGCAACCCCCCGAAGTTACTTCCCCTTGATGAAATCTCTTTGTATAAATGATCATGATCGCGCATCCCCCTCATTCATTTTGTTTCTTACAAACCCATCAAATGTCTTCATTTTTAATTGCAAACTCACGCTCTGGTGATACATTAATCGGATATTGTATATGACGCAGCCGTGAAATTGCTTCAATTGCTGTTTTAATGAGAGCAACTATAGCTGTGCAACACAATCTTTTCCACCCAATGCCTCACAAAAGTCTACCAATTGCATGGTATTACTTGAATCTCTCCGCGCGTGCGCAAAAGAGATCACAATTGCGATCTTTAAGGGGAAAAAACTTTTAATGTCTTCGACAAGCTTTTGTTAGGTTGAAAAATAGTTTTGTTTAGATATGTCTATAACCTGGTCCTGAGACATAGAAAAAAAGTAAAAAGAGAAAAGTAAAGCGTAAAAGGCTTTCTAACAGCTAAAAAATAGCTTTATTATATTAAAAAACATTTACTCACGTCTTTAAATTGATCAAACACTAGACAGGAAGCTTGAGGCTTGCACATTACACGACAGGGAGCCATTGGTTGATCTATGACTTGCCTGGAGGGGCCAACCCTTCTACCTTGCATGGAAGGTTTGGCACTTGACGGAGAAAGTTGACAAGAGTGCACCGACACCTGACGGGGAGCTGATAGCTCAGATATTACATGAGAAGGAGTCGATGTTTGGCCTGCGGCTTGTGTAGAAGGGCCATGCGTTGTATCTTGCGGTGAAATCCCTGCTGTATGACTGGGGCTCAAGTGGGTCGTATCATGTCCATCACGATCCTTCGCAGCCAGGCCAGCGGCATAACGGGCTCGTGCAGCCGGGGCTGTAACTTGAAGAGGCGGCATTGAGGCTCGATGAAGAGGGGCTTGTATATGTCTCAGAGCTCGTGCAGATGGCCCTGAGATGTCATGAGGGTGCATAGATGAGACTACGTTTCTCCTGCGAGGTTTTGGGGAGGGGGAAATGCCAGCCATCTCCAGACTCTGCACCGGTGTGGCCTCGTTCTCTCTTACCCTCTTGTTGGGAGGAGAAAGGGCAGAGAAATTCTGAAAAGAAGAGAAAATTTAGTATAAAATAATAATGTTACAGAAGAAAAGAAATTAGTACTCTCCCTTCTAGAGAAAAAAAAACAGAAACTATAAAAATTTAAACATTGCCTAAAATAAGTCCTCTCCATTTCAAGAAAGCATAAAATAGTTATCAAATAATGTAGATCTCAAAATATACAGCCCTCTCCTTTCCACGAAGGTGAAACTTGAAAACCATAGTTTTGCCATTGTCCCCCTCCCAGCTTTAAATAAGTCACTATATCCAGGAAAGCGTAGAAAATAGGCTTAGAAACAAAATACAATCGTTTCTTTATACGCAGGAATTTTAAAAATGGAAAATAAACCGCATGGGCACGCATATGACCCTTTTAATGGGGGGGGGGGATGGATACATATTGTTTTAACCATTTATATGCAATAAGAAGTTTGAAAACTATATTTTTGTCTAGAATAAAAATAAATATTTTTATTTTCCCATCCTCTCTCCTTACACGTAATTTCCAAGCCTAATATGTGACTATTACACATTAATTTTGCCGAGAAAGTTCACACATAGAATTTTCTATATCCGACATTTTCCCGTAAGGTTTTTTAATTGACAAGAACCATTCATTGTTTACCAAGCACCCTTTCCAGAGGGTTCTGCCTAAATTCATACCCTTGTTTTGTTAATTTAAGCGAAGCGTGCACGAAAATTTTTAATGAATGTCTCTGTTTAGATCGCTAAGAGAGACGATTCTAAAGTTTTAATCGCATGAAGGAGAAAAGACACGTTTTGGGTAAAATAATTCTTTTTCGAAATAATTAAATAGTAATGAATGGTGGGGGGAGGGAGGAGGGGTTACAGAATGGAAAAAAGAGTATGTTTGAAACAGAACAAAGTATAAAGATTTTTTTGGAGGGGGGGGGGAGAGAGACAAAGGGATTTATATGATTGTAGGTATTATCCATTATATAAGTACTTGTTGCATCTTCAATTGCGAAAAAGAAACTGATGAGGAAATGCCTTAACATATCTATATATAGCACATTTTGGTGGGGGAAGTTCTCTTTGGATTTTAATAGAAAAGCTTTGCAGGGGGGTTTAGCCACCTGTGAATTTTGTCTAGACATGATTTTGCATAGAAAAAACACAGGGGATCTCAGCCACCTGGGAATTTTGTCTAGTAACAACGTGGGTGAGTTTTGCTAGTTAGGAATTTTGTCTAGAAAATCATCGCGGGGGTTCAACCACCTGGGAACGTGGCTAGACATGATTCTGAATAGAAACAGGGAAGAGGGTGTGTCACATGATGTCAGAGGGCTCCGGTAGAAATCCAATGTTATTTTCCCTATGGCTGCCGTGACGTCTGAGGGCATGTTGCAGAAATACTATAGGGAAAAACAAAGGGGGGGCGGGTGCGTTATGGAATAAACACCTGACTTAACCTTTGAATTCTTGCCAAGGGCGGAAATGTCACCTAGAAACAGGGGTGCCGTGACGTCAGAGGGCTGCCTTTGAAACTCAAAGGAAAAGGGATAGGACTGTCCTTGGAAATTTGATAGGGCTGTCCATGAACCTAAAATGCCCCCACTACTCCAAAGGACGTACAAAAGACATATATACCTTTAGTAACTGAGATGGGGGGGGGGGGCAACTAAACTTATTCAGAAGTTTCAGAAGAAAAACTGACAAGTTTGTTTCACATGTTATTTACATGAGGATGAGGATGTTATGAGGACGTTATTTACATGGGTGTCCCACTTCAAATTAGAATATATGGTAACGCCTAGGAGTTTAAAGGAAGAAGCTGAAATCTCAGGAGGAATATGATGAAGGAAAAGAGGAGGGGACTTTAGAAAACTAACAGATAATATGGTGGATTTACAAGGATTAACCGTCATATCAAGAGAAGAAGCTTAGCCTGCAGTGTCATGGAGGATACCCATTGAATTGCTATAAATATTTTTATAACACGTCTCTACAACTGTAAGGTCGTCGACAAATTTACACCTGTCAGGGCAATCTATTGAAAGGCTGTTGATCATGACAGAAAACAGGTGGGGGCCAAGAATAGTACCTTGGGAAATACCATTGTGATTCCAAAGGTGGCTGGAATAGCAATCTTGAGGTGGCTGGAATAGCAACTAGGCTGGAATAGCAACGAGCTTTACTAAAAATGTCTCGACCTCGAATTCTTCGATAAGTTTTTCTATCAAGATATTATGGTTAACCAGGTCAAAAGCCTTTAGTAGGTCAACGTAAATTAGGCTTAGCCAGGTGTTTGGTCTCTCAAGTAGTTTACCCATAGAATTAACTAAGTGGATAAGTTAACGTGAGGTTGATGTATATTTAAAATTTCCTAACTGCCTAGGATCAACAAGGCGGATGGACTTAGTCCCTAAGCCAGTCAGTAAGAAAGCTTTCATATAATTTTGAAAAAATAGAAGTCAGAGAGATTGGACGAATGCCATCAAAGCCAGGTTTACCGTTTTTCTTTTTTATTGGAGTTGTGAAACCTTGTTTCCAAAGGGAAGTGAACAGTCCAGATTGAGTGCATTGATTGAAAAGAATAGAAAGGGGCTTCAAGAGGTAATCACTAAAGGCTTTAATAAGTAAAGAATATCCAGTGGGCAAGTTCTTGTTTTTTTTCAATTTGTAGTTTTTTTTTACCACGTCAAATGGGGAAATGTTAGGGAAATTAAAGGGGGTTGCAACACTAGGAGTTACATAGGATATGGGAGGGAGGCTTTGGACAACTGAAGCAAGAAACTCATTCAAATTATTTGCTGTTGTCTTTGAGGGTTCATCTAAATTAAAGTTTAGTGATTCTGGTCTCTTGCCGGCAAGTATTTTGATCTGCGAATACCAATTTTCGGGTTTATCCTGGCAAAGGTCTTTAACTTTATTTTTATAACAAGTTCTGGCAGATTTTATAGTTCTTTTTTTTTTTTAAAGTATTCTCTTAAATTATTTGCTTCCTCTAGTTTACCTGTTTTGAATAAGTTAATTTTTTTCCGGATTAACATTTTAATATGATAATTTATATAGGGTTTATCATTAGAGCATTTTCTAGACTTTTTTGGGGGGAAAATGAGCCATATAATTGTCATTCAGTTTTTTGTGGAAAGTAAGGATTTTGGCATCAAGATTATTCAGATAAATAATGTCTGACCAACATTCCTTAGACAAACAAGAGCCAAATGAAAAAAGACCCGAATTACTGAGGGGACGGTAAGATCCGCTTTTGGTTGTGAACGAGTGTAGGAAAGGCGAGGAATGGGATAAAAAGAGACAGTATTGGTAACTACCACCTAATGGAGGCAGGGCTTGGGAGAACTGTAAAACTTATTCATATTAGAACAAATGACATCAAGGGACGTATTTCCTCT
This sequence comes from Artemia sp. Qi Xiang Cuo, assembly GCF_049724085.1. NCBI lineage: Eukaryota > Metazoa > Arthropoda > Branchiopoda > Anostraca > Artemiidae > Artemia > Artemia sp. Qi Xiang Cuo. The sequence goes on from NC_142800.1 coordinate 70,195,190, forward strand.
TGTAGTCGGAAAAATACATTATATAGATTAGAATATAAATACATTATTTGATTCAAAAAAGAGCGATCTGTCGTTTGGTGAGACAACAATTTCAAGTTGTGTTAAAAATATTTCGAGTAAAACGCCACTATTCAGAATTTTTTTTTTTGGGGGGGGGGGAATATTTTTTTGTTCAAACGCTTATGTATTCTTGCACATTCAGGTCTCGACTTTGTTTTTATTAACACCGTGTAAAAGACATTCTGAAAATTTGAATTATGTGCAGTTTGATTCGTTTTCAATTTTTCTTAACAGCTAAAAAAATATAAAAAAAACTTCGTCGTTGTAGGCTAATTTCTGAAAGCTATGTCGTTATTTACAAAATATAAATAGTTGCTGAAGAATTAAGATTTTTTGGAAAAGAGGCACAAATTTTGACTCTTAATGACGAGTAAAATTCAAATAAAACATAAAAAAATACACTTTTCAGGCAAAAATTCAGAAAAACAGAAAAAAACTAAAAAAAAGTATATTAAAAAACCTTGTTTTCAAAATTGAATAAAGGTTAACTCAAAAAATAAAGGTTCTGGGGAAAAACTACAATTATAATGTGAAAGTACTTGTTCTTAGAAATCAGAATACGTCAAGTTTACAAAGTTTTCAGTTTATTTTACCGTGTAAAAACATCAAGAGGGGTATGACAACGTTATGGGCCAAATTTGATTTTATAGGCTAAAATGACCATGTTCTACATGCGTGTGAATTTGTGCACCCAATATTCGTTATCAGTGCCCCCCATTACCCTAGAATTCACCCTCAAACCAACTGCAGCTGATGTGAGCCACCCCCTCCCTTTTTTGAACGATATCGAGCCTTGGATCACTGACTATACTGGCTTATGTTTCTAACAAATTGTCGTAATCTGATGTAGGTATTCCTAATTTCCTGACAGAAAAGTAGCCCTACCGTTTACAAAATTGATTAGCTACTGCTCTGGTTTAGCTGATAGGCTGATACTGAGAGTCAGATCTTGACAGAAAAGGAATAGTTAGGTATATAAGCGCCAATTTCCATAAGGCTTGTTCATTTTATGGTAAAAGCACGAAGATCGTCACATATATATAGAAAAATACGGAGACTCTGACAGGGGGCATAATCACATTTTCTGAGTGCGTCTTTCCGCGTTTCACCACGTTTTTCCGTGCGGAAAAGTGCGTGTTTTTGAAATTGAAGGATCTGGACGTTTGAAGATTTGTTTCTGGTTGATTTGAGTCTGGAGATTCTGAACATGTGCCCACTTTTGAAATCAAATCAGTAATTTTCGAGTTATCATCATTTTCATCATCTTGGGTCTTACTCTTTTCTGTATACTGAGGTAGTAGATGCGCTTAGGGTATCTTTCATGGCTAACTCGAATGTGCTGATTCGGAAAATGTGCTTACTCTTAATATCCAACCATCCGTTACTGATTTATCATCATTTTCATCATCGTCGGGTGTAGACTGTCTATCATACTTCTACATTACAAACTCTGGTTCACCTTAATCTGCAAGTGACGACTGTAGTCTGAATGAATGGACCATTTGCGGGTTTAAAAACACGACTCGGAATACCTCATATCACTAGCAGGTTTAACAAAGCTACGGTTTGGAAAAAAAATCTGACATAGTTGACTGTTTGACGGCAGAGCATGAAGAGCCAGTGCCCAGCAGTCTCCCAACCGTTGAGACAATTGCACTAGAAAGTTCTGTTCTAGTACACCTCATCGTCCCTAAGCCTTGAATTAGTTTCGGTGAATACGCTCGCTTGAAATTCACTTCTTACATTAGAAAGCAACAGTCCGAAACCTACGCTCAAGCGATTGATCTCGTCTTGGACATCTACACCGACGACAGCCTAAAAAACGGAGCGCGTGAACACAGAGGAATTTCGTATTATGCCGTGAAAATCACAGAGCAAACCCTCGTTCCTCGGATGAAATGACGTGACTTTTTGAAATCAACTGAGGACAAGAGTCGACTCTTCCATTTTTTTTGCGACTATGGATGGTAGGCCAGGAACTGCAGGACATCTTTGTAGTGGCCACTCCTGGAGAAACATTTATTTCAACGAGCAATATCGCTTTTCGCGAAGGCCTCACACTTACCAACCACGAAGAAGGTGACACACGTGTGCTGTTTCATGCCTTCCATCAGGCCCAGTGTGACTATAACTTCATAGCCATCAGAACTGTGGATTCTGATGTAGTTGTGATTGCAACAGCTTTGTTCCAGCAACTTCAGATTGAAAATCTGTTTGTCATCTATGGGCATGAAGCAAAGAATAAAATACTGCGATATTACTTATCGTCTAGGACCTGACAGGTCTCGCATGCCTTCTCTGGATACGATACGACTTCTTCTTTTGCTTTTGATGGAAAGTATGGTGTTTGGAAGACTTGGAAAGCTGTGGAATCCATTCTTCCGACTTTGGTTACTTTGAGCTCATCAGGAACCCCGCTCCTAGGTTGTCACTTTACAGACATCCAGCGATTCGTCGTCATTCTTTACGAAAAATCAAGTGGTTTGTCTGAAGTGAACAGTCTGCGGAAGGAGCTTTTCACACGAAAAACATCCAGAATGAAATAACTGCCCCCAACAGCGGCTGCTCTTGGGCATCATACCAAACGCTTACTTGCATGCTCAGATATGGGCACCATCGCACTTCCCACAACTTTCCCCACTAGAACCAGGCTAATACGACTGGGTGAAACATGACAGAGGCTGGAAGCCTTTCTGGATTAATCTTCCTTAGGCAGCGACAATTTGCAAAGAACTACTCACATAAGGCTGTAAAACAAAGTGCAAAAACTAGTGCAAATGTGAAAAAGCTTCCCTTAAATGCACAGATTTCTGTTCGTGCAAAGGTTGTGATAATCAGTACAATCAATAGTGCACTTTTTGTAGCTTTAACTGTCGATCCCGACCCGTTCTGTTTTCCATGAGAACCTCATTTCATTTTTTAGCAATCTTTTTGATGAATAAGTCGAAATCGGCTATTTCATTTCTGTGATACATGTGATTGTTTAACAATTTTGAAATACTTGAAGTAGTTTAGTATTCTACATTTTATCATCATAATAGTATGCTTCTTACGTCCGAAGCTTCTTAAGTCAAGCTGTTTGAGTTGAATAAATGATTTTTTTTTTTTTTTTTTTACTGAAAGCTTATTGAGGATATATGAAACGGTAATTAATTACTTACAGATAAAAAAAATGATCTCCTTCGGAATGTTATAGGAAGGGCATGAGTTCTTGTTAGAGTAAGCCTATGGTATAGGAACCGTGGTTATGAAACTGGTAAATGCTGGACCAAGAATCCAATTGCAAAAATAACCATATTTTTGGAATCGAGGGCCTCGAATTAGTCAAAAAGAGATCTTAAACTTGCTCATCGCTCATTCTCAAAATTCATGTATTTTTCCTCGCGCGGAAAAGTGCAAAATAGAGCGGAACCGCGGAGAATAATTTGAATTTGCAACTTAGTCAATTCTTTACATTTTCCATAATATGTTCACCAGTTTCTATGCGATTACGATGAAAAATAGGAAGTCAGAAAGCGGAAATTGCTCAGAAGGGTATGGAGCGTAATGATGAAAATGATGATAACTCGGTAACCAGGAGCCGGATGAAAAAAGTAAGCACATTTTTGGGATTAGGAGAGAAAAATTAGTCAGAAACGACCCTCTGATCGAAAAAATTCCCACTCTGAAAGTCAGCTATTTTTCCCGCGCGGAAAAAACGCAAAACAGCACAGTAATCGCGTCGGAAAATGTTGTTCTGCCCCCAGTCAGATTTTCCATATTTTTTTGAACATATCTGCTAAATTTCAGCTTTTACCATAAATGACCAAACCTGACGCTTGTGTACCTAACTAGAAATGCAATTTTCAGAGACAGAAGTCTTCTTTAAACCGATGCGTACGAACGGTTTATGAACTGCAATGTTTTTACAAGCAAGTCCGTATAATTATAGCTTCTTAGAAAAGTATTTTCTAAAAGCTTTTACTAAAAAACAAAACTTCCTCTAAGAAAAGGAAATATCAAGTAGATAATAATCACGAACTAGAAGCTTCACTCAAATCCTTTGAACATCTGAGAGGTTTATTTACTTCACTGAAGCATTAGGGTTTGGCACGTTCGTCGAAACTTTGTCCACTGAGGGAATTCATATTCACATCTAACTACAAAATATTAAATAGAGGTAGAATAAGTCGGAGACATAATGTAGTTAAGCATAATTCTTGTCGGTAGTAGGGAACAAGAATGAAGTTATTCATTTTCTAATTGCGTTTAAAACATGCCTACAGCCAAAGAGGATAGACCAATTCTAAGCACGGGTGTCTTTTTTTTTTGGGGGGGGGGGGCAACGGGAGCTGTTGCTCCCCCCCCCCGATAATATGGAGACAAGCTACTAATATGGAGCTACATATATACATAGGCCATCGTAATCGCTTTGATTTTGCGCTTGAAGATGTAGTGATCGGCATCGGTGTTGTCCATTGACTTCAGAATTTCTTTTCCTATCCCCTTTGCTGCATCCGTGTTCACATCCCTTGCTGCTGTCATACCATTCGATAAATTGTGCAATTGAGTGCAGTTGTCGTATGGACAAGACTGCACAAAAAGAGCTACTAAAGCCTTTACGTCCTTTTTATCCAAGTTGGTTTTGCGGAAACGTGCTGATCAGATGGCACATACTCAACGCCGATGAGAGACTGCATAAGCTCATTAATTTCAGCTCGTACTGGCATTGATATTTTCCAAATCGACCTTTAAGACTCACTAATTCTATTTCCCCTCGTGAGTCAAATGCTTGTTTTAAGTAACCTCATCAGTACTTGCTCACTTACTAAGTCGGAAGAGAGCCCAGCCCAAAATGTATCGCTTCTTTGAATGACAAACATCCCATCCACAATGTCTTTATACAGCTTCTGGTTACTTTCTTTCAGCTCTTACATTTGCTAAAGAAATATTCTCACCAATTTCGTTTACAGGTTGTGGCCTGCATCTGCAAAGTAAGGGAGCGTTTCAAAGAGTGCTTGAAGATACTGCACCCATTTTCCAGTTTGTTCTGCCCTGATGGCCTTTTTAAGCCTTCCGAACGTTTCTTGACATTGAAGCCATATTTTACAGTCCTGTTGTTCTCCAGCGTGTCTTGAAACCCCATTATTCGTGTTTGGATTCGACGCACTACGTCTGCGTTGGATGCATCTTCAAGGGTTTTCCTCATTCAGTAGAGCCATACATATTGCCGAAGCTTCTGCAAAGTCTTGATGACTCGCACGTATGTCATCTGTGCAGTCGAAATCATACGATTTGCAAATGAGAATGATCTGCAATGCTGAATCTATAAGTTCGTGCGCTCTCATGGCTCTTGAAACAACCTGACAGCTATGGATATGATTAAGGGTTTTACCGGCATATAGTTATTCGAGCACTTCTTTTATTCCTGTTTCCTTCATCAAGTGCCCGATCACTCCAAGAAAGCTCATACTGCAATGGAGACCACCGATCATTGGAACTGCTGCCTTGAGAGGACTATCAGCAGGCTCAGCATTGATGATGTTCACCCCTTTGCAAAGGCTGGTCGAGAGTAACAACTGGTACCATTCCGTGCTGGCGTGCTTTATCAGAGATAAAACGTGAGATAGTATATACACGAGAAAGATCGGAGGGGATTATAGTCGATCATAGGCAGAAAAACAATCGACGAAGCGCCTTTGTGTGACCCAAGGTGAATTGCTTGGATAAATCCACTCTATCCGACCCGTTTCGTGTCATGTATCCAGCTTGCATGCCATAGTAGGACAATGCCATCGATCTTGTCGTCGAAGGTGATGGTCGGGATTGGTTTTTTATACAAAACTGTTCTCCTGTTGGCTTTTGTTGTAGAAGTAGAAAGGAACTTGTCCAACTTTCTGGATTACTTTAAGGTTTACAACAGCTCTTTGAATTATGATTGGAAATTTGGGTAGCTTTGGTGTGGCAGCAGCTAGCACGCCCATCCCATGGAAAGTACCTCTTCCGTCGATAGTGCAAATGTCGTGGTCGACATTGTCGCCAATAAACTAGATGAAGGTTTTAGAAGTCATCTCTGGAAATTCATTACCATGAGTTACTACGGCAGAACGCTCGAATCGAAGCACTTCAGAGTAAGAAGTAGAAAAACCTAGCCTATGCATCTGGTCGATGAGAAAACGTGAACCAGATTGGTGGTGTAGCTGGACTTCAAGGTATACTTATAAAGAAGCGAGCAAAGATCGGGGACGGCAAACCTGTATTATTGCTTGGCGGATTGAACCTACCAGTAGGTAGTAAATCTCCAGCAAACAGGAAAAGAGAAGCATCAGGGAATATGAATTAAGCTCCCGTCAAAACGGTGTTAGAGGGTTTTAAAACCGAGTAAATAGACCTTTGTTTCCTCTTCAAATTCTGTAGAGCCGTCTGAATATCTTTTCCCTTTAGAGCATATCTTGATTCTCCCCTCTTTTTCCCTAGTAACTGGAAAACGGGGGGAAAGGCTAATGACAGAGCAATCAAAGTAACGTATTCATTCTTCTCGCATTGGGAAAACCCAGAAAACAAGTCTTGTAGACTGCTATACAGGATCTTTATTTATCCCTCTTTTCCCCCAGTAAAAGCATATTCGATTTGCTTGGACCCAAGAGCACCAGGAATGCCATTCTCAGCATCAAAAACTACCGGTCGTGGATTTTCGAGTTTTCCCCTGGATTTTCCCCTTTTCGCCCGTTTTTCACCCTATTCCGCCAAGGGGATTCTTGGGGACTATTGGTAGGTTGTACAGAATGTTTTTTTCTCTACAAAATGTTCTAAAAATCATTTATATTGCAATTTTGTCCCAGATCGTCGATTTTTTCCGTAGGCTACATTTACTGGACTATATACTCTCCGTAAAAAAAATTGAAACACATTTAAAACCACACAAGATTCAGACTCCGCCTTCGCGCACGTGCGATTCCGATTTACACATTACGAGAAGCATATGGAAAAACCTGTTTTTTTTGTCCGACTGCTAGCAACTGAACTAGGCTGTGACGAATATTGCCAGGGACGATACGCGCGCTATCAAATGTGTATCATGTTTGTAAAAAAAAAAGACGCTACAGTTGTACAGTGACCGGGTGGAAATAAAAAATTGACTAAAATTATGTGTTAACTTATATTCTCTGAGGTTTTTTTACTCAGTTTCCATAGGTTCCACCTACTAGTATGTTTACTAAAAATATGGGGATAGCTTCACCTGTCATTCGTGTTCCTTGAATAATTTTCCAAAAGACAACAGCGATAAGAGGATAAATAAAAAGAATCGTTCTTGAGCTTGGATACCAGTTCTCAAGAAGAAACTAAAGATTTATCGAAAACTAAAAATGTGTCAAAGAGCCATTTAGGTATCAAACAGTTCGTGGTAACGAATTGAAAGTAAGAAGCGACCCGGCCAAATAGAAACCGAATCCCTAAAAATTGGAATTTCGATACCAATAGATACACCAAAAATCATATTTTTAAGCTGATTTCAAATATATAGGTTTCATCAAGTTTAGTCTTACCCATCAAAAGTAACGTGAGAAAATGTGCCTTATTTTCAAAAACAGGGGAAAACACCCCTTAAACGTAGCAGAACTTTAATGAAAGTCACACCATCAGATTCAACGTATCAGAGAACCCTGCTAAAGAAGTTTCAATATCCTATCTGCAAAAATGTAGAATTTTTTATTTCTCACCAGAAGAAAGACCACGGATGCGTGTTTATTTGGTTTTTTTTTTGTTTTTTTTTCAGGGGTGGTCGTATCGACCTAGTGGTCCTAGAATGTCGTGGGAGGGCTCATTCCATTGGAAATTAAGAGTTCCAGTGCCCTTTTTAAGTGACCAGAAAAGTGGAGGGCAACTAGGCTCCCTCCCACGGTCATTTTTTCTCAAAGTCACCCGATCAAAATTTTAAGATAGTCATTTTGTTCAGCATGGTTAAAACATACAATAATTATGTCTTTGAGGATGACTTAATCCCCCAAAGTCCCCGGGAGAAGGTCTGCAAGTTATTAACGTTACCTAATTTTTACATATAGTATTGGTTATTGGGAAGTATACAGAAGTTCTCAGGGGGGATTTGTTTTTGTAGCTGGGGGGGGGGGGGGTCGAGGGTTACGTTGGAGGATCTTTCCATAAAGGAAGTTTTCATGGGGAAGGGACACTGCTATGAAGGGGGGGGGCAGATTTCCCAGCATTATTTAAAAAAACGATAAGGAATTAAATAAATAAAAAAAATTCAACTGAAAGTAAGGAGCAACATCAAAATATCAAAACAAACAAACAGAAATTATTATGTATATGATTGGGTTCGCACCCTAGTCATTACCTCGCTCTTTATGCTAAATTTTTTTTATACTTTCAACAGAGATATTTATTCTAATTAACGGCCTTTGTGATTAAGAGGTCATTCTTAAGGAATTGGAACAAAATTTGAACTTTAGCGTGAAGAGCGTGGTATTGACTAAGGGGGGGAAACCTGGTATATATGTAATAAAAATGTACGAATATAGAAGTTCGTTACGTAAGTTAATTCTTAAGTAAAGTCAGATAGAAATCTAGAGAAAGCCATTTAGCCAAAAAAAAATTAAAATGAATATGTAAATTTCATTTTAATAATTCATGTACGTTGAGCCAAAATCAAAGCTGCATTAATTCAAAAATATTCAGAAATTAAAGAAAAAACAAGTTTTTTTTTAACTGAAAGTAAGGAGTGACATTAAAACTTAAAACTAACAGAAATTATTCCGTATATGAAAGGGGCTGTCCACTCCTCAACACCTCGCTCTTTACGCTAAAGTTTGACTCTGTCTCACAACTTTATTTTTTAAAACAATAAGAAACTTTAGCGTAAAAACGAGGCGTTGAGGAGGGGACAGCCCTTTTCATATACGGAATAATTTCTGTTGATTTTAAGTTTTAATGTCGCTCCTTACTTTGAATTAAAAAAAAACTTGCGTTTTTATTTAAATACAGAAAAAGTGTAATCTCCTTGTGAAAACAGTCAAAATCGATTTTTGTGACAGAAACCAATAATGTTTGTGGAAAAAAGTAAATTTATTTGCATCATTTATCTGTTTTCACTTCTTTGTTTTTGCTTATTTGTTTTGACATGGTTCTTTCATTTATCATTTTGGGTTAATTTTTATCTTGATACGGTTAGAATTTCTTTGTTAGGCCTATATGTAGGCCTACTAATTAATCTTCAATTTTTGTATTAATGAGAAAATTAAAATAATCAAAATATAACATAAATATTGTTAATATATCCAAGATATTAATGCAGTGTGCTCTGTATTAAGGGGGACTTGCCCGAGTCCTGGAAAGTTAATTAAGTCAAATTACGAACACAGAAAACCATAGTAAATAACAACTTTTATTTACAAAACATAATATGGCATTCATTTATTTAATCAACACATGGGCACAAAGGGAATCATTGGCAAAACCTATATGATTCTAGCTATTTCATTCTTAATCAATACTAACTACAAGGAGATTTCGCCAAACGTAATAGCCACGCTTTCCAATTCACAATTTGCACAAAGTAGAAAGCGTTAAACTAAATTTCAATGTCCATTTTAGAACAATAGGTAGTGATTGCTCTGAGACAACAGCACATTCTGACAAAACCTACCAAACAAGGTCACTCTGGAATGTTTTCATTGGTTTGCACACCTTCACTGGCTAACACTCTGTGCCGTGGCTTCTGGGGAGGTAATTTCAATTGAAGGTGTTTCTGGTTTGGTTGGTGAAAGGATGACAGAAAGATCGGTCCGAGACTCAATACGCCTAATTGTAAGAACAACTTGTTCATGCTCATCTAATAGACGAGCAAATTCATTTCGCCTGTTCTGGACGTCTTCCTAGAAAAGACACAAAAATTTAACTGAATGAATCAATACAATGCCCTTATCAGTAGATTTACATTACTAAAATAAAAGGCTAGACTGAGGTAGCTACAATGTAAGCTTTTTACACTCCACGTTACGGGTAGACCCAAAGCTAACCAGGGGTCAGGATTTGGGGCTCCGTAGATTTTAAAATACAAATTTTTATCAAAAAACTTAAAAGATAAACCAAATGTGAGGGAAGATTTGTTTTGCGAGGAGGAATTAGCGACAGTACTAAAAGGATTAAGAAATAATAAGGCTCCTGGTGCTGATAGGGTGGTAAATGAGTTTCTTAAATATGTTGGCTCTGAGGTTAGAAATAAGTTACTGAAGATGATGAATGGGATTTTTGAAAAAGCGGAAGTGCCTAACGATTTTAGGAAAACCTTAATTAAGCCACTTTATAAGAAAGTTGATAAAAGTGAGTGCGGTAATTATCGAGGCATTAGTCTGGTCTATGTAGGTAGTAAATTACTTAGTAGTATGCTAATTTTTAGACTGAGATATTCCGTAGACAAAGCTTTAAGAGAAGAACAGTGTGGTTTTAGGAAGGGTAGTGGATGTGTCGACCAAATTTTCCCTCTTAGGCTAATAATTGAGAAGCGCCTGAGTTTCCAAACACCCTTAGTGCTCAGTTTTATAGATTATGAGCAAGCATTCGATTCTGTTGATAGAAGAGCTTTCGTAAAAGTTTTATCCTTGTATGGAATACCAGACAAATGCATTAAAGTGATTAGTGCTATGTACGAGAATAACAGTGCTGCAGTTAAGGTAGGAAATGAGGTTAGCAGCTGGTTTTGTTTTAAATCAGGAGTTAAGCAGGGTTGTGTTTTATTCCCCCTTTGTATGGATTATTTTGATGGACTTTGTCTTAAAGAGCACAGAAAAGGCAATGGGAGACCACGGAATCAAACGGGGAGGAAAAAGTCTCCTGGACATAGATTATGTTGATGATTTATTCATCCTAGATGAAAGGGTGAGCAAAATTAATGAAGTCTCAGAGGTTTTGCGAGTTCAGGGTGCTAGAATAGGTTTAAAAATTAATGTTAAGAAGACTAAGTCACTAAGGCTAGAAATAAGTGAAGAAGAAAAGGTGACGTTGGGTAATGAAAAGATTGATCAGGTGGGCAGCTTCACTTATCTAGGTAGTATTATTAGTAAAGATGATGGGAGCAGTGAAGATTTTAAGAGTAGAATAGCCAAGGCTCAGGGTGTTTTTTCACAGTTAAAAAAAGTTTGCAAGAATAGAAAGATAAGTCTGCAAACCAAGATTAGAATATTAGAAGCTACAGTGATGCCAGGGGTCAAATATGGCTCTGAAGCATGTGCGCTCCGAAAAGTGGATGAAGATTTGCTTGATGTTCTCCAGAGAAATTGCTTAAGGATTGTTCTGGGTACCCGGCTGACCGACCCTTTTATAAACAATAGGCTATACGAAAAATGTGGTTCAATACCGCTCTCTAGGGCTATAATGAAAGAAAGGTTGAGGTGGCTAGAGCACGTTGTGCGGATGTAGGATGACAGATTGCCGAAGATTGTTCTTTTCGGTCAGCCATCTAGGGCTAAACGGAAAGCAGGTCGTTCTCGCTTGGGGTGGGAGGACGTCATAAAGAAAGATTTAAAGGAAATAGGAACTTCCTGGGAGGATGTAAAAAGGGAGGCTTTGAATAGATTGGAATGAACGAGGAGCGTGTGCAGCTGTGTTGGCCTCAGGCGGCTTGGTGCTTCGGTGAGTTGTTGTTGTTAGTAGTAGTAGTAGTAGTAGTAGTAGTAGTAGTAGTTATCCTGTATTTACAAAAAAACAAAAAAAACGGACAAGTTTTTTCAAGTGAAAGTAAAGAGTTATTCAGAACTCAAAGACTCAGGCAGTATAACTAAAAACAGAAAACCTCCACTATACAAGTGGGTGGTCCTTATCTCAAGCCCCTGCTGTTTACACAACAGTTTAACTAATGTTTAATCTGATCGTTCCAGAGTGCACAAAATGTAGCTAGTTGGTAATTGCGAACGTTTTCATTACCAATTGCCTTTCAAAGCAAAAATTGAATAAAAAGAAATAGTTTCTTTCCGACTGAAAGTGAAGAGTAGCACTGAAAACTAAAACGAAGAAAAACAATCCCACACGAGGGGAGGATGAATGCTGCCCCCTAAGCACTCCCACCCCATTAGTGGAAAACATAGTCGACTGGTTATTGCCTAAAACATTTGAATTGAAAATGAAACATTGAAACATTGAACTGAATTTGAATTGAAACATTCTTAAAAACATATTCGTTTGAAGCCCACATTGCCATCCAGTTCGGAAAATACATAATTTAATACGTTTTAGATAACAACCCTTTGAAATCTTTATTCTATTTCTTTAGATCTCGAAATTATTGGCGTAATCTTCGTCAAGAATTCATCGTAATTGCTCATATATTTTCCCTTTCTTTTAAAATCACGCAAGTTATCTAAAACTAACAACTTATGTTGGGTATGGGTAAACTTAGAATCAATGAATGTTACATACTTGGCATCAAAAACTTTGTGATAACGAACTGTAAGTAAGGAGTGACTACCCACAATAGTAACCGAAACCCTAAACACTGTATTTTGACAACGATAGGGACATCAAACGAATTGGCTTTTTAAGGTGTTTCCAAATATATAAAATTAAGTTAATTTTAATGTTACCCATCAATTTTAATCAAATCTGAAGAAAATCGCACCATCAGATTCAGCGCATCAGAGAACCCTACTGTAGAGGTTTCAAACTCCCATCTGCAGAAATGTAGATTTTGACTTTTTGGCCGGGAGAGAGATACGGTTGTGCGTGTTTTTTTGGGGAGGGGATTCTGTGTTTTTCCCGTGGGTAATCGTATAATACTGAAAAAGGGCTTGTTCAAAGGTAAACTAAAGGTTCTAGTGGCCTTTTTAAGTAATGAAAAAATTGGTGTTTCGCTAGCTCCCCGACAACAACCCTTATGTCCCCAAAGTCATCTGATCAAAATTTGTGTGATAACCTTCTTGTTGAGCACAGTTCGAAGGTGCAATTAATATGCCTTTGACCATGACCCTCTAAAGAACCTGAGGAAACGGCTGTAAGTTGTGAAATTTGCCCATTGTTAACATATAGTATTTGTTATTGGGATGCATACATATATTTTTGAGGGGAGGAGGGGGGCTGAATTTCAGAGGCAGGATTTTCAGCTAAGAAAAATTTCTTTGGGGAGATATATTTTCGGGACTTAATTTCCCAGGGGAAATTTGCCAGAATTTTAAGCAAAATTTTTTATTTGTCTTACTTTCTCTCTGGGGACTCAATTTTAAACATAAATATGTTTGGGGAAGGTGAAATATTGCCCCATAAATTTTCACCGGTGATGGAATTGTCTGAGGGATTTTTCTTTGGGAGGGATTTTCAGTGGAGAAATTCTCCATGGAGCAACTATCTGCAGAAATAATTCTCATTGCGGAATTTTTCATGGAAAAACCTTTCAGGGGTGGGGATGATTTCTAGGAAAATTTTCCCATGGAAGACGGTATATCTAGAATGATAAAAAAATTAATAAGGAATAAGTCTTTTTTCAAATGAAAGTCAGCTAAGGAGATCTTTCCAGGCTAAATTGTGTGCGGTAAATTGTTCGGAGAGAATTTTCAGCGAGGATGGATTAGTCCGAAGTGAATTTTTCGTGGGAGGAACTTTCCATTGAATATTTTTAGGGGGTATTTTTCACGGAGGGTAGGTTGCCTGGACTTATTTGAAAAACTACCAGAGATTAAATTTAAAAAGAAAACAAGATGTGACAAATATCCTCTGCTAAAGTCGATGGCAATATCTTAGACATTTCTTGAGAATGAGGGACCTTAAAACTCCTAAGTAAATCTTCCAGTGGCAATCTGTGGAATTGAGAAGGAAGGGCCATCCCAAGAATACGCTACACCATACTTACAAGTCAGATCATCGCTCTCTTAACATGATCCTGAGTAGTAATGCATCTATTGATATGAACTATACGCCTGAAGGCATGGATATACAGTGCAGTTTCAACGATACATGGCTTACCACGGTCATTCATCTATTACCACGACCGGTATATGCCTTAGCAGACAGGTTTTTGAGCCAACACCTATTTTCTGGACCAATCATAGAGAGCGGATACAGAAGGTACTCAATATATGGTAACTTGATTAGTAATTGGATTCAAATATAAGGAGTGATTTTCAACGTGTTCAAAGGCTTACTAGAATCTCCTGTAATATGTTGAACATTCAAAGCTCTCGGCTATTAGCATCCTATATCAGGTTTATTGATGGCGTATGGGATTTAATTGCTATCAACTATACAAAAAATATACTAAAAAGTGTAATAGATTTGATGCCTACAAGAGACCTTGGTATAAGGTGTTCAATAGTTTAATGGGCTTTATATAAAAATGCAGGTTTCAGTCGTATGGGAAAATAATCCTGTTTTTTTATATCATTTTGCGTAAAAGCTAACTCAATTTGCGAAAAAAGGTATCTAATAATGATAGAAAGCTGTATCACTGCGTAAACTAACTCAATTTGCGAAAAAGGTATCTAATAATGATAAAAAGTTGTATCATTGCGTAAACTAACTCAATTTCCGAAAAAAAGTATAGCATTTCCATAACTATGCAATGAATGATCTTAATTGGTGATTGAATAATAGTTGTGAAACAGAGCTAGATAACATTTATAATTGGATTGTATGAAGGTGGTAAAAAAGGGTGAAACTGCTTACCAGTTAAGGTAACCCCGAATGGAATAGAATTGTTAGCATCAATCTATGGAAATGATTAACGAAGACAAGATGACATTGTGACTGACCTGGCTTCACTTCTCGGATATGTTCTGCATCAGAAACAAGTACTATTTCAAAAGTGTTGTCAGTATTAAATATGCTCTAAGGTTGTAGTATACTAAATCGTTGGTACTACGAGTAATAGAGATGTAGATGTCAAGAAAATAATTGTAATAAAGAAACTCAGAACAATCTTTAAAAATCCTTAGAAATCAAATAGTGAGACGATTATGAGTATGAACCATCAAGGATGTCAACCATCAATGACCCTAACCCTAACCATCAAGGACATCAACCTCCAAAGGTCCCCTATCCCAAAGCTCTAAGGGGCCCCCTCCCTCCAACTTTTTGGGCCCCCTCCCTTTTTTTGATTTTTTTTAACCTGGTATCTTTTTCAACTTTTTTTTACATGTCATAGAATGACATGAAACATGCTTAAAACAAAAAAAAAATTACATTTAATGAATTCCAAATTCAAAATGAGAATGATATAGAAACGTTGGTCGTGACATGCCGGAACTGCTTCCTGTGTAAAAATAAAGTGGTAATAGACAATGAAATTGCCGGAAAAATAAAATGGGTATTGGTAGAAAATATCACTAAAGAATATAAAGATGAATTGCTGAAAAACGAGGTGCCAGCAAATGTTATTACCATCATTAATCAAACAATAAATAAATCAAATAATAACAAAGACGAAACGCATATTTAACCTGTCGATAACACACCAGTAAAAATAAGTGTCAGAGTATATAATTTTTTTTTATCAACATCCTTTTGTCAGATACATCGGATAAAATTGACAAAATCTAAGTATCAGAGTGAGTAAATGCTTTATCAACATCCTTTCTCGGATATGTCGGATAAAATTGACAAAATCCAAGTATCAGAGTGATTAAGTTCTATATGATCATCCTTTTCTCGGCTACATAAGATAAAATTGATAAAATCTAAGTATCAGAGTGGATAAATGCTTTATAAGCATCCTTTGTCGGATATGTCCGATAAAATTGACATAATCTAAGCGTTAGAGTGAATAATTTTTTTTAATCAACATCTTTTGTCAGATAAATCGGATAAAATTGACAAAATCTAAGTTTCAGAGTGAATAAATACTTTATCAACATCCTCTCTCGGATATATCGGATAAAATTGACTAAAGATAAGTATCAGAGTGATTAAATTCTATATCAACATCCATTTCTTGGATAAGTAGGATAAAATTTACAAAATCTAAGTGTTAGAAGGAATAATTTTTTTATCAACATCTTTTGTCAGATACATCGGATAAAATTGACAAAATCTAAGTATCAGAGTGATTAAATTTTATATCATCATCCTTTTCTCGGCTACAGAGGATAAAATTGACAAAATCCGAGTGTCAGAGTGAATAAATTTTTCTTATCAACATCATTTGTCGGATACATCGGATAAAATTGACAAAATCTAAGTATCAGATTGAATAAATGCTTTATCAGCATCCTTTGTTGTATATGTCGGATAAAATTGACGAAATCTAAGTATTAGAGTGAATAATTTTTTTTTATAAACATCGTCTGTCAGATACATCGGATAAAATTGACAAAATCTAAGTATCAGATTGAATAAATTTTTTTTATCAACATCTTTTGTCAGATACATCGGGTAAAATTGGCAAAATCTAAGTATCAGCGTGCATAAATGCTTTATCAACATCCTTTGCCGGATATATCGGATAAAATTGAAAAAATCTAAGTATCAGAGTGAATAAATTCTATATCAAAATCCATTTCTCGGATACATAGGATAAAATTAACAAAATCTATATGTTAGAGTGAATAAATTTTTTTTATCAACATCTATTGTCAGATACATTGGATAAAATTAACAAAATCTAAGTGTCAGAATGAATATTTTTTTTTACCAACATCCTTTGTCAGATACATCGGATGAAATTGACAAAATCTAAGTATCAGAATGAATAAATGCTTTATCAGGATCCTTTCTCGGATATGTCGGATAAAATTGACAAAATCTAAGTATCAGAGAGATTAAATTCTATATCATCTTCCTTTTATCGGGTATGTAGGATAAAATTGATAAAATCTAAATATAATAGTGAGTAGATGCTATATCAGCATCCTTTGTCGGATATGTCGGATAAAATTGACAAAATCTAAGTGTCATCGTGAATAAATTTTTTTTGTCAACATCTTTTGTCAGATAAATCGGATAAAATTGACAAAATCTAAGTGTCAGAGTGAATAATATTTTTTATCAACATCTTTTGTCAGATACATCGGATAAAATTGACAAAATCAAAGTGTTAGAGTGAATTTTTTTTTATCAACATCCTTTGTAAGGTACATCGGATGAAATTGACAAAATCGAAGTATCAGAGTGAATAAATGCTTTATCAGCATCGTTTGTCAGATATGTCGGATAAAAATGGTAAAATCTAAGTATCAGAGTGATTAAATTCTATATCAATATCCTTTTCTCGGATAGGCTACATAGGATAAAATTGACGAAATCTAAGTGTTAGAGTTAATATTTTTTTTTATCAACATCTTTTGTCGGATACATAAGATAAAATTGACAAAATCCAAGTATCAGAATGAATAACTAACTTGACATAACCCTTTTTCGGATATGTCGGACAAAATTAACAAAATCCAAATATCAGAGTGATTAAATTCTATATGATCATCCTTTTCTCGGGTAAATAAGATAAAATTGATAAAATCAAACTATCAGTGTGAATAAATGCCTTATCAACATCCTTTCTCGGATATGTCGGATAAAATTGACATAATCTAAGCGTTAGAGTGAATAATTTTTTTTAATCAACATCTTTTGTCAGATAAATCGGATAAAATTGACAAAATCTAAGTTTCGGAGTGAATAAATACTTTATCAACATCCTCTCTCGGATATATCGGATAAAATTGACTAAATCTAAGTATCAGAGTGATTAAATTCTATATCAACATCCATTTCTTGAATAAGTAGGATAAAATTGACAAAATCTAGGTGTTAGAAGGAATAATTTTTTTTATCAACATCTTTTGTCAGATACATCGGATAAAATTGACAAAATCTAAGTATCAGAGTGATTAAATTTTATATCATCATCCTTTTCTCGGCTACAGAGGATAAAATTGACAAAATCCGAGTGTCAGAGTGAATAAATTTTTCTTATCAACATCCTTTGTCAGATACATCGGAAAAAATTGACAAAATCTAATTATCAGAATGAATAAATGCTTTATCAGCATCCTTTGTTGGATATGTCGGATAAAAATGACTAAATATATGTATCAGAGTGATTAAATTTTATATCATCATCCATTTCTCGGCTATAGAGGATAAAATTGATAAAATCTAAGTATCAGAGTGAATAAATGCTTTATCAGCATCCTTTGTCGGATATGTCGGATAAAATTGACAAAATCTAAGTGTTAGAGTGAATTAATTTTTTTTATCAACATCTTTTGCCAGATACATCGGATAAAATTGACAAAATCTAAGTGTCAGAGTGAATAAATTTTTTTTATCAACATCTTTTGTCAGATACATCGGGTAAAATTGGCAAAATCTAAGTATCAGCGTGCATAAATGCTTTATCAACATCCTTTGCCGGATATGTCGGATAAAATTGAAAAAATCTAAGCATCAGAGTGAATAAATTCTATATCAAAATCCATTTCTCGGATACATAGGATAAAATTAACAAAATCTATATGTTAGAGTGAATAATTTTTTTTTATCAACATCTATTGTCAGATACATCGGATAAAATTAACAAAATTCAAGTGTCAGAATGAATATTTTTTTTTACCAACATCCTTTGTCAGATACATCGGATGAAATTGACAGAATCTATGTATCAGAGTGAATAAATGCTTTATCAGGAGCCTTTGTTGGATATGTCGGATAAAATTGACAAAATCTAAGTATCAGAGAGATTAAATTCTATATCATCATCCTTTTATCGGGTATGTAGGATAAAATTGATAAAATCTAAATATAATAGTGAGTAGATGCTATATCAGCATCCTTTGTCGGATATATCGGATAAAATTGACAAAATCTAAGTGTTAGAGTGAATAAATTTTTTTTATCAACATCTTTTGCCAGATACATCGGATAAAATTGACAAAATCTAAGTGTCAGAGTGAATACATTTTTTTTATCAACATCTTTTGTCAGATACATCGGATAAAATTGACAAAATCTAAGTGTTAGAGTGAATTTTTTTTTATCAACATCTTTTGTCAGATACATAGGATAAAAATGACAAAATCTAAATATCAGAGTGAATAATTTTTATCAACATCCTTTGTCAGATATGTCGGATAAAATTGGGAAAATCTAAGTATCAGAGTGATTAAATTCTATATCAACATCCTTTTCTCGGATACATAGGATAAAATTGACGAAATCTAAGTGTTAGAGTTAATAATTTTTTTTTATCAACATCTTTTGCCAGATACATCAGATAAAATTGACAAAATCTAAGAATCAGAGTGAATAAATGCTTTATCAACATCATTTGTCTGATATGTCGGATAAAATTGATAAAATTTAAGTATCAGAGTGATTGAATTCTATATCAACATCCTTTTCTCGGATACATAGGATAAAATTGACAAAATCAAAGTCTTAAAAGGAATAAATGTTTTTTATCAACATTTTTTGCCAGATACATCGGATAAAATTGACAAAATATAAGTATCAGAATAAATAAATACTTTATAAGCATCCATTGTCGGATATGTCGGATAAAATCGACAAAATCTAAGTATCAGATTGATTAAATTCTATATCAACATCCTTTTCCCGGGTACATAGGATAAAATTGACAAAATCTAAGTGTCAGAGTGAATAAATTTTCTTTATTAACATCTTTGGTCAGATACATCGAATAAAATTGACAGAATCTAAGTGTCAGAGTGAATAAACTTTTGTTTAACAACATCTTTTGCCAAATACATCGGATAAAATTTACAAAATCTAAGTGTCAGAGTGAATAAATGCTTTATCAACATCCTTTGTTTGATATGTCGGATAAAATTGACAAAATCTAAGTATCAGAGTGATTAAATTCTATATCAACATGCTTTTCTCAGAAACATAGGATAAAATTGACAAAATCTAAGTGTCAGAGTTAATATTTTTTATCAACATCTTTTGTCAGATACATCGGATAAAATTGACAAAATCTAAGTATCAGAGTGAATAAATTCGTTTTCAACGTTTTTATCAGATACATCAGATAACATTTACTCACTTTACTCACATTTACTCACTCAGAGTGGCGCATAACTTTAATTGAACCTAAATTAACACAAAATTTTGCGTATCTCTCTCACTATGACTGTTTGTTTGAGTGGGTGTGCTGCCATCTCTAACCGGTCTAACCTAAATTCAACGTAACGATGCATAAAGTCAAAATAAATAGAACTCGGATTTTATGTGTGTTATCTGATGTATCCGATAAAGACGCTGAAAACAAATTTATTCACTCTGATACTTAGATTTTGCCAATTTTATCCAATGTATGACAAAAGATGTTGATAAAAAAATTTATTCACTCTAACTCTTAGATTTTTGTCAATTTTATCCTATGTATCCGAGAAAAGGATGTTGATATAGAATTTAATCACTCTGATACTTAGATTTTGTCAATTTTATCCGACATATCCGACAAAGGATGTTGATAAAGTATTTATTCACTCATAAAGCATTTATTGATTAATGATGGTAGTAACATTTGATGGCACCTTGTTCTTCAACGATTCATCTTTATATTCCTTAGTGATATTTTCTGCCAATACCCTTTTTATTTTTCCGGCAATTTCATTCTCTATTACCCCTTTATTTTTACACAGGAAACAGTTCCGGCATATCACGACTAACATTTCTATATCATTCTCATTTTGAATTTGGAATATATTAAATGTGATTTTCTTATTTTTTAAGTATGTTTCATGTCATTCTATGACATGTTAAAAAAAGTTGAAAAAAATACCATGTTAAAAAAAATAAAAAATAACAAAAATGGGGGAGGTGGCCCAAAAAAATGGAGGGAGGGGGCCTTTTGAGGTTGGGGATAGGGGACCTTTGGAGGTTGAGGTCCTTGATGGTTAAGGTTATGGTCATTGATGGTTGCGATCCTTGATGGTTCATACTCATAATCGTCTCACTACTTGATTTCTAAGGATTTCTAAAGATTGTTCTGAATTTCTTTATTAAAATTATTTTCTTGGCATCTACAACTCTATTAGTATTAAATTTTTAGTGTACTACAATGTTAGAGCATATTTTATATTGACAACACTTTTCAAATGGTACTTGTGTATTATGCAGAACACATCCGAGAAGTGAAGCTACGTCAAGTCACAATGTCATCTTGTCATCGTTAATCATTTCCATAGATTTATGCTAACAATGCTATTCCATTCGGGGTTACCTTAACTGGTAAGCAGTTTAACCCTTTTTACCACCTTCATACAATCCAATTAAAAATGTTATCTAGCTCTGTTTCACTCCTATTATTCAATCACCAATTAAGATCATTCACTGCATAGTTATGGAAATGCTATACTTTTTTTCGGAAATTGAGTTAGTTTACGCAATGATACAACTTTTTATCATTATTAGATACCTTTTTTCGCAAATTGAGATAGCTTTTACGCCAAATGATACAAAAAACATGATTATTTTCCCATACGACTGAAACCCACATTTTTATATAAGGCCCATTAAACTATTGAATACCTTATACCAAGGTCTCTTACAGGCGTCAAATCTATTACACTTCTGAGCATATTCTTTGTACAGTTGATAGTAATTAATTCCCATATGCTGCCATTAAACCTACCATTGAATGCTAATAGCTAAAAGCTTTGGCTGTTGACCATATTACAGAAAAGTCCAATAAACCTTTGAACACGTTGAAAATCACTCCTAATATTTGAATCCAATTACTAATCAAGTTACCGTATATGGAGTACCCTCTGTATCCGCTCTCTATGATTGGTCCAGAAAATAGGTATTGACTCAGAAACCTGTCTGCTAAGGCATATACCGATCGTGATATTTGATGAATGAGTGTGGTAAGCCATGTATCGTTGAAACTACATTGTATATCCATGCCTTCAGGCGTATAGTTCATATGAATAGATGCATTACTACTATCCTGCAACCCGACTGGGAAGATGTGCTGGCGGCAGTAGGATATTGCGAAGACTAGAGACTCCTTGTCGACGCCATAGGTTCCTCTGGAGGTACAGGGGGATCTAAAGTTGAAGGTAAGCCATATTTGACGCAATTATCTATTAATATCTTTATTGTATTGCGTATATTAAATGTTACACCGTTCTTTGACTGGGTAGCCTCTTTTTATAATTTCTACAACAGGCCGAGCTCGTTGTACTGCATTTTCTTTTATTTTCATTTTGAAGGCATCTCCTAGCTATTTTTTCACTATCGGTATCGCTTAAAGATTATAAACAATTTCTCAATAAATTACTTTTATAAATATATCGTTAAATTTGGTTTATCCAATAAAAATAACATTCAATCAATATAAGTGATGACTACCGTTTTTTTTTTTCTTTTAAATCACTTTGACGTGCTTGCCTTTTTGCTCATATAGGCTGAGCTTCAAAATGAGCAAATGTAATGGGTTGCGAACGAAACTTGCGAGAGAGCATTCTTTTTAATTGTTCCGACTATTTAAAGCATGAAGCAACCCTTGGAGGAGCATATTCCTGGGTATAATCGTAATCGGTGGGTTCAATATAAGTGCTTTCATAGAAAATAATTTCTGAGACCACACTGGCTAATCTTGATAAAACATAAAATCGCAAAGAAAGGAAGAAAACGAGGATAATTAACAGCCAGTGAAAATGGAGCTGTTACATTTTCAGGCCTTGTGCCTGGACTCAATCTGAATAGAATAGAATTTATTTGCGCTAAAACCCCATAGCCATGGCAAAAAATATAAACAAAGAACCATTACGAAGAAATTGCACACAACCTAGCTTAATCCTACAGAAATCCACTTCTATGATTCATCGCGAGACGAAGGAATCTTGCCAAGCTTCTGATACCCATAAAACACTCATCCGCACACACATTCACCAACCACTAAAAATCATAATCCCCCCTACCAAACACTTCCAGTCTTCAATCACTCAGCTCCTCAAATTCACACATCAAGTGATACACGATCTCGTCTAAACCTTTACACATGATATTAAGTACCTAAACTAAAAACATTTAAGTGTTCTTTCTTTATCTTTCATTTTTTTATGTTAAAGGAACATTAATTTCTTACTACTGTAGAACTGATATTTTAGGACAGCTTCCTTTTTTACAGCCAAAAATTTATATGCGTCAATATCCTACCTTGATTTGTTGGATTTTAGCATCACATTCTTCTTTAGAAATCGATCCTCTTGGACTTGTATAACGAGGAGAAGTCATTTCAAAATTAGAAAATAAGTCAGTGCAATCAGGTTCGTTTATGGGCGTTGTCATTATTGTTGGTGCCATGCTAGCCTGTGGCATTGACGATGAGTCATCACAGTCACATTCGTCTACCACAATACTAGAAAAAGAAAAAACTAATGAATATTTTCTGTATCTTTTGTCTTCTGGAGCAGTTTAACTAGGCTAACATGTTTTTTATCAAACGCTAATTTTGTTACAACCTCTTTCTAAATATTGCGATAGGGATCTTAAGGATTTACACAATAGGAAATTTTCACATAAATACTGGGACGTAGGTTTCGTCTCGTCTTAATTCATCCATTAAATAACTATAAAAATTGCTGCTTCTCCTTTATTACTTTCCTTATTAGTAGGTATAAGACGGTTGAAAGAGATCATGCCGTCTTCTAACAGAGGGAGTCTCTCCCCTCCTCCATGCCTTGCTCTTTACGCTAAAGTTTGACCGTTTGTCGCATTTTTATAAAGAATAACTCTCGAAACACAAGGGCCGTTTAACTAGAAAAAGAAGCTGCCTTAAAAGTGCTAAAAAACTTAGGGCAAGAGCATGGTATTGAAGGGGGGGGGGGTAACATTGGCGAATCCAGAGGGGGGGGGCGATGGGGATGCCCTCCTAGCATAGTCTAAAGTAGTGTAATTTACTTAATTAGCTCAAGTTTGTGTTGGTTAAACTTGCTCCTAACGCAAGTTTATCGGATCAGCCAATTTTGCCCCCCCCCCCATAAGTTTTTTTTTCGGATCAACCTATTTTGCCCCCCCCCCCCTAAAAAATCCTTGATCTGCCCGTGGCGGGTAATCCCCTAATATACGATATAATTTCCGTTAGTTTTTAGTTTTAATGTTACTCGTTACTTTCAGATGATAATACTTGTGTTTTTTTATTTAATCTAAATAAATATGAATTGTAGCTTATTGAGCTCTGAAGCATAATAAGCAAATAATTAATTTAATAAATTTGAATAAGCGCTTTTGAATAGTTGCAATTGTCTGTTGAACGTCAAGAATTGCACTAACTAATTACAATCTGTTCATAGAACGTGGGGCAGATACTAAATCAATACTAAGATACATAGGGCAAAATAAGCGGTGTTCTAATTCAATATTATTAGCGTTAAGTGCCTATTTACGTTATCACCCAAAATTGATTTTATTTGTATTTACAATTGAAACTAATTTTATTTTTTCCGGTTCAGGAAACGTTCTTGCTAGAGTGTCGTTGGAGGTTTCGTACGCATTATATACGCTATGGGCTGCTTTTTTTAATTTTAAAAAGTACAAATTTGGAAAACAGAAAAGACAACCCTCTTCAATAAAATTCAAACATAAATAGTACTATTACTGGCAACATATCGTAGCACAAAGTTCCCTGAAGCCATCACATCTGTGCACGCTCCACGTCTATCACACAGTGTTCAGAGCTCCATTCTTTATTCTTGTCCAGAGCTACATTGTTTATTCCCTCCAAGCTCATACTTCCTTTAAGTTCTTTTCGTAATACTCCTTCCGGTACTTATGTATTATACGAGAAACACTCGAGAAGTGAAGTTTGGTTAATGCTAATGAAGGTTAGGTTAGGTTACACATCCAAAGATGGTCCTTCTCGTAAGAGTACAAAGTCAAGGTGTGTCCATTGACGCACTCTTTTCTTTTGGAAAAATAACCCCTTATCCTGGAAAAATAAAATTGTCTGTTCTTCGGTACTTGGCAAATCTCAAATCTTAACTTGAACATCCATGGTGAGACACTATATTCTATCACTATGCTTTGCAAACTAACCGGTTAGTGTCCTAACTGATCTTTGCGATCCAAATTCTCGAATGTTTCTCGTATAATACATAAGTACCTTCCTTCCCATCTTATTTAAAGATGTCCTATTTTTCGTTTAGTCCCAGCTCGGTTGCTAAAAATGTCACTTTGACCATCTTTCATATTCTTCAGCCTTCCCGTTCTGCATCCAAAAATGTAATCTAGCCATTCTAACCTTCGTTCCTACCACGTTAAAAAGTTGAATCGAGCAAAATATTTTGCAAAAGTCAATGCTTTAGAGCCATACTTGACGACTGTCATTATCCAAGCTTCTAGTATTCTAATCTTAGTTCTACGACATATGTTACTGTTCTTCCAAACTTCAGAAACTGCCCAAATAGACACCCTGTGTCTTCAACACTCTAATTTTTACAGCATCATTGCATTCCCCAAGCTTACCAATTAAGTTATCTAGCTAAGTGAAGCCATGAACTAGGCCAGTTTTCTAATTACCTATAATCACCTTTTTGTCGTCTTATGGGCGATGTGTCTTTTTAAGAATCACTTTCCAGACCTATTCTCATACCTTAAACTTTAAAAATCCCCATAAGTTCTTTCATTTTGCTCGTTGTGTCTTTGACTAAGACACAATGCCATGTTCTTTGATATGCCCTGCCTTGGTCCTTTTGATAAAGTCTATCATTTTGTTTTGATTCTATTGATTGGTTTTATTTTTATTGATCTTGAATTGGCTATAAAAGGGTGGTGTTAAATGCGTACACGGTTTTGTAATTTTAAATATTCTCTCTCTCTTTCTCTCTCTCTCTCCCTCTCCCTCACTCTCTCTATTTCTGTATTTTTTTTACGAGTAAATGTTTAATAGTTTAATGTTTTAAGAGCTTAATGTTTTCGAATTTGTTTCACGATTCCCCTTATTTTACAAGCCGTGGAGGTTTTATAGGAATTAGTGACTAATTTATTGAATGATTTTTGCTTTTTATTGGAAATATATCTCATATTAATGTAAAATGATCAAGATAAACGGTGATAATGCGCAACAAAGCTTAACTCTTGATTACGCATTTAACCAACAATTAGCTTCACTTTCCACGAGCTGAATCAAATTTTACAATATCATCTCAATTATTAATCTAAGCGTAAACATTAGATCAATTTATTTTCTGTATAATCTCAATAAAGAAAAATCTGCAAACCAAATTTTATGTATTGGTTTTGATAAGCCACCCCCTGCCCCATGCCTTCATCATCATGAACAATTGATAAATGTTTAGAATACATTTTAATACTTAACAGCCTATAATAATAATGAAAAAAAATTGTTCGTTTTCCATTAAAAGATAATAACTTTTAAAAACTTTGTCACATCTTCCTTGCTCATCTAAATAAATATTAAAAGTAACTTGACATGTGACAAGGGATAGAAAAAGGGGTAATAACGTGTGACAGCGCTGAACTGGAATATGATCAATTTCTGGATTTTACGCGGATGGCTATGTTATTTTGTTTGAAATTGTAGAAATTATCTTTTCAGTCTTTCCAGTAGCTTTATTACTTTTTTTAATAAGCAGGAAATTACAGCATATATTCACAGTTAGGTTTAATTTTATAAGGTTTTTTGTACTGTTTTTACTAAGCAGTTGACATTCTATGAGGGTTACGTACCATAGAAGGAAAACATCCCACCTGATTGCCATTAACACATTTAAAATTAGAAACAGTATTTGCTCAAAAAATAGTCCATGGGACTATTTACGGATTTTATCACTGGCTGCTCTTATCCTTATAATTCATATTAACAATTTGCATTTGCGTCATCAGAAAACCAGCCATTTGAAAAAGCCTGATTAATTTGCACAACTAATAGGTAAACATCGTGTAAGTTGTTAAGTAAGATTTGACCTTAAAAGTCCAGAAAAAGAAATAACAACTTGTGATGTAACTACAAGGGACGGGGAATCAGAATGGGGTATTTAAAGGATGTAGTTAACTGGGGTAAAAATAGGAGTTTTGAAAACTTTGAGTCAGGGTGTAAAATCGTTTGCTAACAAAATGCATATTTCGTGCTTCACATTAAGATCTGGTTTCTATTCATTTTTTATCTAGTGAAAGAAACAGGGGCTAATTTAGTAAAACATGATGTCACTCCCATGTATTACAATTTCCAGGGTTCATCATCAAGAATGTATCCAGTATTTTTTTTGTGTGGGAGGGGGGGGGGTTATAAAGAAAAACTTTTAAAAACGCATCAAAAATTTGTTTATAACCATTTTTGTTACGATTTTACAAGTTGAGTAAAAACTTTTTTTTTAGGGGAGGGGGGTTCATACCCCCTAACCCTCCTTGATACGGCCTTTATCATCAGGAGCATTAATCGAAAGTTGAAGACGGCTCGTTTAATCGCACACTGATAGTTCTAATTTTCTACATAGGACCCGAAAGTGACCAGAGGGTAGCCATCGGCATCTTTAACATTCTCGTTTACTTTTCATAAATATCCCACCTTCTATTCTTTCTTTGTTGCGAACAGTTTTAAAGTCCAAAGCTAATACCTTTATTTATGTGCCACCAACAAAGGCTTTAATAGCCTTCTCGTCTTTGCCGCCATAAGTGGTACCGGATCAGAAATTCAAGACGACCATTTCAATCAGAATGCGGAAAGGCCCAAAATGAGTGCCAAGGGCGATAAGATCTCTTCTTCCCCTGAGGCAAGAGCCCCCAAATTGTGCACATACCCCATTGAAAACAAAAGCTTTATCGATAGATTTTAGCAGAAAGGCAGTAGTGTTTGACCTTGCTTGAATAGTAAAAGACTTTGGTCTACACATTGGGAGGGTTTTAGGATTACTCAGTAGAATACTCATCACATTATTATTTAGTATTAAGTCATTTGGTGTCAAATCAGAAATTTCAATTAAATTAAGAAGTTCTGGTGTGAATTCAAGTCCTCCTTCCTGGTAATGCATAAAAGAATCTTCCGTTTCATATGACATTATTATTCCTGGGACTCGTTCTGATTTTTACTGTCGTTTTTTTTTTAACGGTAAATTATTTGTCCTTTATTTCCATTTAGGATTCGTTGTAATACTAGTTGCATGTCTTATAGCCATAGATCTCGGTGTGCTTCATTTTTGTGTAGCATTACTTCAGACACTTTCCATGCATTTTGCTTTAGCTGTTTGGATTTATTCAAAATCATGTGTAGTTTCACATGAAGTCATAGATACATATCTCCCAGCTCATCACCAGTCGTTATAAATTTGATTTAATTGCGTTTCATATAATTTAATACAACCAGGAATGTTCCAATGCCTATGCCCTCTGAAATATCTAAATTACGCAATGGCATACCTATCATTTTACTCTTTAATTTCAAGTCATAGGGTGGCAAATCAGCAATTTCACATGAATTAAGATTTGCTAGCGTGAATTCAATTTTCCCTTCCTGTTTATCCTTTACAGACCCAAAAATAACAATTCCTGATTCCATTGTAATTTCTGAAGAAATTTCTTTAAAAAAATTCAGAACTATCATTATCCTATTTAAAATAGATTATTTCTTTGATAATTGTTTTAATGATTTTTTTGCACTAGGGGAGACTTAACTGTCAATCTCCCAAATACAGTCCCTGGGACGGTAGGTCCCTGAAAGTACTGTCTTGCATAATAGTTAATTATCTTACTCTTCATTATCTTGAAGGAAACCTCGTTTTCATATCTTTCATTGTTTTGATTTTCTTATCATTCTGTGTGTCAAATCTGCTTCTCTTAGAGATAGAAATAAAAACTTTTCAAAGACATCTGCTTCTAGCTGGAAAAACATTTTTAATAGCTTAATTGATTACTTTATAATTTCAAGTGAAAAATTAGAGCTAATATGAGTGTTGCAATTTGATATGTCTGAAAGTTTGGCAAAGTTTCGAGAGACGTTTGCTCAGTACTTGATTCAGTTTTTTTTCACTTTGTAAGATAAAAGGAAAGTTGAATATTATGAATCATATTCAATGTTTTAGCATGGACTAGGTAAAAAGCGATACACTCTGTGCATATCATTTTCTCCCTCGAAGGTTATCATATAGAACGGGTTGTCGAACAAATTTAAATAAAGCGTCCGTTCACAAATAAAATTTTGAGTTCTAAGACCTTGTTTAATAGCTCAAATTGACCAGAGGGCAATCAGTTCTTCCCGGCACCGGTTTTACTGCCATATGCCCCTATTTAGTATAAAACTAGGCCAATTGGCTAACAGCACTTTCAGGTAGAGCAGTGCTTCAATTTTCGCTAATGCATAAGTTACACTAGCCCTTTGGGTGGGTTGTGGTTGAGAAAGTTAGGAAAGCCGAACTTGTTTACAACAATTTTTGCCTGCTGTCCACAATTGATTTCCTAATTTTAGCTTCGCCGTCCATCGTGATTTATATTATGGTTATTTATTAATTACAATACTATTAAATAAAATCATGTAAATAACTTAATAAAAAAGAAAAACACTTTATTTTAAAATAAAATGAAAATAGGAAAATATTAAAATATAGCATTTTTTAAAGAGAGGAATTCGGACTAAGATCAATATATAGGGCAGTTGCATGTCATGTTTGAGGAGCTAAAAACCAAGAATTTTCCAAAGGGACCTTTACCGCAAAAAAAAGAAAGAAAAAAAACACATTAGAATGGATATAGAACGGATGATCGGATAAACCGCAATGAAGGGTAAGTACAAAAATAAAATTTGTAGTTGTAAGACCTTCTTTTATTGCTTAAATTGATCAAAAGGTAATTAGTATCCCCCAGCACCAGTTTTCGCTCCCATGTGCCCCTCAGCTACTATGGCATGAGAGCAAAATTTCATGGAAGCCATTTCACCCAAGGCGATCAAAAGGTCCCACAAGGAGCCTCAAATCAGGAGAGGATGAAGGTCATCATCCACGCAGCTCTGGGACACTGATTGTAATATTTTCCAGTACGTACAATATCTAATTATTATAGGGATGTCGCGCATTTAACCGCAGTTTCATTCAACTTCAGGGTAACAATTAATAATTAATCTCAGTCTTCTGAAACATCCCTCAAGATTCAAACTTTTGAAGAGAATTAGGGGAGATAGGAGATATTCCACAGGTGAAAATATTTAGAATTAGATTACCTGCTGATGACCATAATGTAATACGCTTTTACTCCCCAGCCCCATACACAAATGGGGCTAATTGGCATGGCAGGGGTCCAAAATTACGCCAATGACCATTTCTTCGCAAGTACATTTTTGAAGAAAAGGTGGACATGTTGCACCTGATAAAACCTACATCCTGTAGAAAACTTAGGACTGTTCATTGGTGATACAAATGGGCGCCGAACACACTTTAACTACCCTACCCTCCCATCGTCAGTTTTTTTGAAAGTAAAACTGGAATTATCCCCCCCCCCCACGTATTTATGCCAAAAATTATTTAAGTATTTTAAATCTACATGTTTGGAGAGGAAAACTTTGCCCATAAAAACTCGACGGAAAAGCGAGCAAACTGCAGCATTAGTGAAAACATGAGTCCAAGCTGGGGAATTTCGGTGACGCTGCGCACAATGAGCTAAGTCTAAGCCCAAACTGTAGACTAACTTGGCACAAAAATAAGCTTAGACTGGACTGTGCACAAAACTGAAATTAGATTTCTTTTTTTTTATGCTAAAACGCAACGCAATAACCTTGGTGTAAAAAATATTTCAGTGTTAAGTTTGTGCTAAAACGAGATAAGTCCAAACACTGGATTAAATCAGAATCCAGGCTCTGTGAGAAACAGAGTTACTTCTTATTTAGTTAAAAAACGGGCAAAGTCGAACATGGATTGACATTCCTCTTCTTTACTTCAAACAGTTTAGTAGAAAGCTTGTCAGATAGATCCTAGTTAAAATCAAAAAGATACTAATATGGTTTTTAATATCTATGATTGAAGATGCAAAATGGGCCCTATTAAAAGCCCAATCCCCTCCCCCAATTTGAATTATTGTTGGCTTACAATTTATAGTCTAATTACCCGATTTTAAATAAAACTAAAAATCCTCAAAGACAGCTCCACGGGCGGAGTCCAAAATCCGATTTTAAACCGTAATTTAATTGCTCATATAATTACTCGTTTTCTAGTAATCCAGTGGTTATTATCTTGCTCGGTAGCAATAATTTTATTCAATAATCTTAATTAATGTCTATTCACTCGATCAATAACAAATATATTTCGATAAAACTATGAGTGATAGAGAATAAGAAAAAATTTGCAACCGAATGGCTTATATTACTGTTTTTGCATAGAAACAACTTAAGGAGGCCCTAGACGGTCAATCATTTTATAATTAATAGACTAAAATTTTATATCTGATAGAATAAAAAGTCTATGTGGAGCTCGTGTCTAGTTGACACTGCCCATGTTACGGAAAAAAGTTTTTTCATAAGACTATAGGCTATAAAGTACCGCCAAGTCTGAACGTATACTAGGGTAAAATCTTCTACGGATTCTTGTCAAAGAACCATTAAGGATGGCAAGGGTGGGAGTTTAAATAGCCACGAAAAAAGCGGTTAGCTTCGGATTAAAAGCTTTGACGCTTCTAGGCCTAAGCGTTTTCGTCCCTCCGTTTTTGCAAGATTTTTGGAGAAATCCCCGAAAATTCGGGGATAGTGAAAGCACTGAACAGAACACAACCGATGAGCCAAAAGTAATGAAAAAGAGAGATGATACCGAAATTTCAGCTGCCATTCTTGGGAGATATTTGACAGTTTATAAGTGGCCACAGAATCCCTGTCTTGTTTTAAAATCACTTTTCTTTGAATAGGCAGCGCGGGGGCGGAATGAACCAGGCACTTTGACGATAAATTGGATCAGTCCAGTTTTTGATACGAAAAAAAGTAACAATTTATTGTGCCCCCTGGCACTGTGCACCCCTAGACCCGGGTTTAATGGACCTATTGGCAAATCTGTGCCTGGTTAACTTCTTTATTTTCATTGACTTGTGTTTAAAAACCAGGGGGTTCAAAATCTGCTATGTTAACAAAATAGGGAGTCTGGTGGTATAATCGATTGTCAAAAAAGAAAGCTAAGGTGGCAAGAAACTTTAGTAAAACAGCTTATTTGATGCTACTTTGCGATGAAATGTAACGGAGTTGTTATATACGATTAAGAAAGACTTTTTGATTGCCCAGAACTGTCAAAACTAGAGCTCGACTGTGGCATTTCTCATCTTTCGACTGTGACATTCAGCACACAAAAACGTCATAGTCCATAAAGTTTGTTTTTTCTTAAGCTCGAGAGGGATGAGGACATTAAAACTAGCTTGACATATTGTGGACTGAATTCTGGATTGTTAAGACCATGAGCTAAAAAGTGACAAATTTTGGTCAAAGGGAAATATTGAATTCTGTGAGTTGCCAGATCTTTGTACCCATATCTTTGTTCCTGGCATTAAATGCAAATGAACTTCTACTCATTAGTTTGACTGTTTTGGCACTCGTTGGCCTTTTCTTTTTCTTTTTTTTGACAGTTTTGATTATCCCATCTCTTTGACAAGCTAACCTTGAGAACATTAGCCTGACCTAACCAAAGATACAATATAGCAAAGCATTAGATTGATGCCACTTTCAAACCAAATTTACACATTTGCCTAGCAATCACTAAGATCGTTATGGATTAGAAAGTTGAAAGTATATTCCGTAAAAAATTTAAGTTCCTGACGTTTGTTCTATCTATTTCCCTGCTATTCTTGAATAACCGATCATTTCTGCTTCTGCAATATGCTAACTTTAGATTTACTGTCCAATGAATTCAGTGCTTTCACTAACACCGCATTTCCCTGAAAGCAAATTGCTTTTCCTGAAATCCCCCTAAAATTCAGATTCGAAGAGTAAATTTCAGAGAACCCTATTTTCGATCGCGAAAATTCGCGCAAACCCTGAAAAATGGTAGGGTAGTGAATGCACTAAATGAGCTATCCTTCGTTGTCTTTTGTTTATAACTCCATATGAATACAAAGCCATTCAAACCAACCCGAACCTTTTTTGACTGGTTTCTTGTATACTAATACAATGAACCACGAAAAAAAAGATATTTATAATCTCGGTACTTTATTTTGTCTATTTCGTAAATCATTGAAAATAGAAAAAGAAATCTTGATTGCTCTCAATTGTGTATATTTTTTCATAGATAAATTGTATTTAAAAAAAATTCAGTGTCTTCTATCGCCTCATAAAAGAAGAGGCTGCTGTAACAAGCCACAGTTCGTAGCTGGTACACCATATAGGGGCGAAATTTTTAATTATCCAGGGAGGAGTAGTGGCTCAACCAATTGCGATTTTTATCTGAATACGAACGGCAGATTTTTCCCTCTTTATTTATCAATCTCAATTAGCTGCAAGTCGCACTTTAGTTAATAATTAATATCGGACAAGTTCGTGGTAACGAACTGTAAGTGAGGAGTGATTCGAGCTAATAGTAACCAAAATTCTAATAAAATATACGGGAGTTTCATATACATTTTAACACCAAAGAATTAGCTTTTTCTGTGAATTTAAAAATAAATCTATCCATCAAAAGCTACGAGCTAGAGAAAATTTGCCTGATTTTTAAGAAATGGGGAAACATCCCAAAATGGCGAATGATCTTGATGGAAATCATTCTATTAATTTAACATATCAGAGAACTCTAATGCCGATGCTTCACGCTCCTATTTAAAATTAAACAAAAAAAACTTGTTTTTTTTAACTGAAAGTAAAGAGCGACATTTAAATTTAAAACAAACAGAAATTATTCCTTATATGGAAGGGGCTGTTTCCCCCTCCACGCCGCGCTCTTTACGCTAAATTTTGACTCTTTGTGACAACTCTGCTTTTTAAAACAATAAAAACTGTAGCGTAAACCGCGAGGCGTTGAGTAGGGGACATCCGCTTTCACATATAGAACAATGTCTGTTCGTTTTGATGTCTGTTGTCTGTTCGTTAAGTTTTTATGTCGCTCTTTAGTTTCAGTAAAAAAAACTTGTTTTTTTACTTAATTAATTAAAAAAAAAAATACTTCGACAAAATAAGTTTTTCAAAGAAAAGTAAAGAACACCATTGAACAAAAAAGATCAAAAATAAAATCAAATAATCTACCAAGCGTGAAACTACCACAAATCACCATCGATAAATAAATGAAACCCAAAATGAGCCGAAATTACAGTAAATAACCGAGTCAAACTCAAAACGAGCAGAAATTAACATGAATAGGGCCAAAACCCTTATGCCTTCCCAAGGCCAGAACATAATTTACACTTTACTGAAAAAATCAATGTTTTTACTTTTATAACTTTAATAACTCAAACAATATCAACATTTTGACTACTAAATATCTGTATATGTATATTAAACTGACAATGCACATTCATTTGTATTTTTTTGGCACATTCATTTGGCAAATGGGAGGGTGGGCGTGGAAGGGGGGATTAGTTACCCACCAAACACTTTCGACTATTAAAAAGAGCATCAGCCCTTTCTATTTCCAATCGAATGAGCCCTTTTCGAAGTTCCTCCAACAACTCCTTCGATACTAAGTGCCCTGGTCTAAACAACAACAACATAAAAAAATAATACATCATACCCACATTGATTTTAACTATAAAAATGTCAGGCCTTCCAATCACTTTTGACTATTAAAAAAGGCAGTAGGACTTTCGATTTCCAATTGAATGAGCCCTTTTTGAGTTTCTACGACAATAATTTCTACAAACACCTTATATGCCCCCAGGGCATAAATTAAAACCCTTACCCTAAGGGCTATTAGGGTGGTTGTTATCCTCAAAGACCTAATTTCAAGAACTTTGAACTACGTTAAACAAAACGGCATCTAAAAATTTTGATTGGATGTGTTTGGGGAAATGGTGGGCGTGAGAGAGGCGTTACGTGCTCTCCAATCACTTTCAACTCTAAAAAGGCACTAGCCCTGTCAATTTCTAGTCGAATGAGCCCTTTTGAAGTTTTGTATGACAACGCTTTCAATAGAAACCTTATATGCTCCCGGGGCATAACTTACGACCCTTGCACTGAGGGATGGGGGGGTGTCATACTCAAAGAACTAATTTCCAGAAGTTTCTACTACGTTGAACAAAATAGCTATCTGAAAGTTTTGATTGGATGTGTTTGGGGAAATGGTGGGCGTGAGAGGGGGGTTAGTTGCCCTTCAATCATTTTCGACTATTAAAAAGGGCACTAGCCTTTTCAATTTCCAATTGAATGAGCCCTTTTTGAAGTTTTTACAACATTTCTTTCTATAAAAACCTTACATGCCCCCAGGGCATAACTTACAACTCTTGCCCTGAGGGCTGTGGATGGGGGGGGGAGGAGTGTTCATCCTTAAAGACCTTATTTCCAAAACTTTCAACTACGTTGAATAAAATAGCTATCTAAAAATTTTGATTGGATGTGTTTGGGGCGTGAGAGGGGTTTTGGTTGCCCTCAAATCACTTTCGACTATTAAAAAGGGCACGAGCCCTTTGAATTTCCAATCGAATGAGTCCTTTTTCAAGTTTCTATGACAAAGACTTCAATAAAAACCTTATATGGCCCCAGGGTATAACCCTTGCCCTGAAGACTGTGGGGGGAGTTTCCTGCTCAAAGGTATAATTTCCTGAACTTTAAACTACGTGGAAAAAAATGACTATCTCAAAATTCTGACTGGATGTGTTTGGGAAAATGGTGGGCTTGGAAGGGGTGTTAGTTGCCTTACAAT
>NC_142800.1:70235951-70243955 GCF_049724085.1 Artemia sp. Qi Xiang Cuo
CCATAGTCTCCAAAATGATTTAGTTTGCCCTTTGTTCACATATAGTCTAAAATTTGTTATTGGGAAATATTAGGACATTTTATGGGGATTTTGAAGAGGAGGGGGATTATCCATGGGACGAGTTTTCAGTGAGAAGGAAAGTTTCTGGGGGAACTTTTCAGCAGAAATCTTGCAAGGGGGAGGGAGATTTCCCGGCATTATTTGAAAACAGTCACAAATCAAATAAAAAAATTCAGCTGGAAGTAAGGAGTAGCATTAAAACTTATAACGGGCAAAATTATTGCGTACATGAGGGGGGGGGCTGCCCCCCTAGAAAAAACAAAATTGGTCATGCCGGTGTTGCTTTTAAATTGATTTCAAATTAAAAATGGGCAAAGATTAACTTTTAAAAAACTAAGTTTTTTTTAGAGAAGAAAAGATCGAAGTTGAAATTTAATACGAACAAGAATTATTGCTTCACTGTCTATCTAACATATATCGATAAAAATAGTACAAATAAATCAACTGGTAATATTTCTATATGTTTGCCTATGTATTTCCCTATTTTCAGGGTAAGCTTATTTTTATTGCAAAAACTGTTCTTCTAAAAGTAACTAAGACATTATGCTTTTGCTCTGCGTAATGAAAATGAAGGAATAGCAAATAAACACAAATTAAATAAATTAGCAATTAAATTGTAACTTACCTGACAGAATTTTTTAGCTTGGGTCTTGTTTCTTCAGGGAGCATAGCTTTTTTTTAACTGACCTGAAAAAGAAAGCTGCATATACTGTCACATTTCACATGAATAAATTCCTTACTTACCTCTGGCATATTCACACTGCTAATCCTTGAGTGTCTGCAGGAGTAGGTGGCTCCGTTTAATTGGGGACTTCTTACGCTTTATTAAGTTTTGAAGTATTTTTTTTTTAATTTGAATTTTTTCTACCAATTCATTGTTTTTTTTTTACCAAGACTAGTATTTTTTTTCCTTGCTTCTTTGCAGTTTTGTAAGCTGAAAAACTTAAAAAGTTTGCACCATTTTTTAAAATAGGGCAAAACACCCCCAAAAAGGTAATTAATCCTGATGAAACGTACACCATGAAATTCAGCTTACGAGAGGAACCTACGGCAGAATTTTCAAGTACTAATCTACTTGGAATTCTGTAAAAAAAGATTTCCAAGAAGATAGACCATGAATGTGTGTTTATTTTTTTATTTGTCTTTTTTTCGAGGGGTTATCCAAACGAATGAATAGTCCTAGAAAAGCGAAAAAAGGCTTGTTTGAACGGAAGTTAAAAGTTCTAGTGCCCTTTTTTAGCAGCAAAAGAGATTGTGTCGCACCAAGTGTGGTGCGTTCTTCCCTCAGCATTTTCATGCAAAATAAACAGTTTGTTTGGATATTAATTTTAGAGCCTTATTTAACTAAACTGATTTATTTGAGGCTTGGTAAAGTTGTGTGCATAGGTGTATAATTACGTTTGAGCTAATATATTGGAGGACCGGTTGGGCTTTGTGTAGATAGGGAAAGTGTGCTTTAAGCTGAAAGAACTTGCCTTGAAAATCACGGAAATGATGACCCTATACTTGCCTTTCGATAATTTGAAACCCCCCTTGAATTTCTAGTAAATATTTAGAGGTGGGTACATTTTACTTGGATGATTATCATTCTTGAAGCATTGTTTTATGGATTATAAACTTGAATTTAAAAAGGGATTGAAGGAGGGAGCAGTGGTTTCCTACACATTTAAAAGAGCCCTGCATCAAAAAGGTTATAGTAACAAACTATAGGTAAAGAATGACCCTTGTCAATCGAAACATAAACTCCAAAGCAAAATCTTGTTTTGATTACAATATATACAAAAATAGAATATATTGATCAAGCTGCTTTTAAATGTAAATTAAACGTGAAAACAAGATTTTTTTTAACTAAAAGTAAAGAGTAACATCAACAATGCACACGAACAGAAATTATTGCGTATATGAAGGGTACTGCCCTTTCGTCAATCCTCGCTATTTACGTTCAACCTTTAAAGCTATTAAAAAATACTGCTCTTTCAAATCCAACGGTCATCGTGTTTGAGCAGTCTATCTTACAGAATTGGAAGTTTTGATGCTGTTCCTAAA
Source organism: Artemia sp. Qi Xiang Cuo (assembly GCF_049724085.1). Taxonomy (NCBI): domain Eukaryota; kingdom Metazoa; phylum Arthropoda; class Branchiopoda; order Anostraca; family Artemiidae; genus Artemia; species Artemia sp. Qi Xiang Cuo. The sequence continues at coordinate 70,238,058 of NC_142800.1, forward strand.
ATCAATTGAAAAAAACTTTTCTTTTAAATAATGTCTGACCGTTTTTCAAATCATACCAGCTAATCCCGTATTCTCCAACATCAGTGTAAAATTTTCTCCGGAAAACTTAATCCCCACGAACAATTCTTCCCGTGGATCCCCCACATCCACCGTCCATCCACATCCACATCCACATCCCACATTCCCCCTCGAAAAGAATGCGTGTATTTTCGAATGAAAAATACTATATCTGAACGATGGGCAACTTGCATAACTAACAGTCCTTTCCCCAAGTACTATGTGGGCCATGTCACCCCCAAAAGCGTATTTAATGGGCGTTTCAACAATGCTTAATCAAATGGCTATCTCAAAATTTTGGTCGGAAGTCCTTTGGAAAAAGGGGCGTGGAGCGTAGTTGCCCTCCAATTTTTTTTTTACCTTAAAAGGGCTCTAAAACTTTTGATTTCAGCTTGAATGAGTCCTCTTATGATCTTCCAGGATCATTGGTTTAGTACGAAACCCCCCTGAAAAACGAAGAACCCAATAAAAACTAAACACACATCCATGATCTTTCTTCTGGCAAAAAATCCAAATTCCATTTTTTCGAGATAGGAGCTTGTAATCTCTATATTAGGGTTCATGAGTATGCTGAATCTGACGGTGTGATTTTCATCAAGATCACATGAATTTTTGGGGTTGTTTCCCCCTTTTTTAAATATCAGGCATATTTTTCTGAGATTCTTAGCTTGAAATGGGTGACATTAAATTTAATGAATTTTATATAGCGTATTTCGAATGTCAATTCATCAGGTGTATCTATTGTTACCAAAATATTGTAATCTGTTTTTTAGAGTTTTTCTACTGGGGGAGAATTGCTCCTTACTTACAGTTCGTTACCAGAAGGTGTTTGAAAGTGCGTTGATTTTACCCCATCAAGGCGTGCACAAATTTGTCATTGGCGTAGGCGTCACATTTTGGCCTGCCATTTGTGGGCAAGGTGCTACCCCCTCCCCTGAAATTGGAGATTCTTTTTAGTCTTATCTTTTCCATAATAATATGATTGTAATGATCAGTTTTCCTAAAATGTTGAACTGCAAGAAGCGAAATTAAAGAAATTACACTTTCTTGTAAGAAGTTTTAGAAGGCTTTGTAGCGTACCGACAGAAAAATTGCAATAAAAACAGCACGAGTTGCTGAAAATCATGGTAGATACGTATATAAAATTCTTTTAATGTCCTTTAGATTTCTAAAATCTCTATATATTTCGTGTAGGGAAATATTTCATAAATAATCCAATCTTTATTCTTATTTATTCCTTTTTAATTGTTATTTATGTCCAATAATACAATTTATTTCCTCAAAAATACCAGTGACAGTACACCCCTTGGACTCTTTAGGTGACATTATTTTGTGGGCAAATTAAAGCATATATGTTTTTGTCTTTCAAAACTGGTAAAGCCAAATAAAAAACTGATACAAATAAGCATAATAAACAAGCAGATACAAATAAATAAAAACTTCTTATTTTCGAACGTTCAACCTCTTAAAATAAAGTTGCTTATTGCCACTATGTGTCTAGGAGGCGTTGATTTTAGGATCCCCAGTAGCAGCTCATCGATTTACCATTAAACAGATCCCTTAGATTTGACAAATCATTGCACCTTTAAAGAAAATGATCAAAATATTGATCATTTTATTGATCATTTTATTGGAGGATAATATTGATCATATTATCCTCCAAAATATTGCATACTAGGATATATTTAATGGTCTTACAAAAAAGTCATGTTAACTTCTTTAGTTTCTTCGCCTAATTTAGACAAAGATTTTATTTTGTAAGGTTTATTTTTTGTATTTCTAAACTAAAATGAACAATATAAATTTTTTAAACAAAGTTTTTCTGATAGAAATAAAGAAGTAAGTTGGAAAATCAAAGGAACAAAATTACTGCCCCTCACAGTTTATGCCACATATGGGTGTAAAACTGGTTCGAACAAACTGAGTCGTGACATTTCCTTACTTTCAAGAATCCTGAAAAACTAGAGCCTTACTGGAATTAAATAAAAAAAACAAGTTTTTTTAACTGAAAGTAAGGAACGACGTTAAAACTTAAAACGAACAGAAATTATTCCGTATATGAAAGGGTGCTGTCCCCTCCTCAACGCCTCGCGCTTTACGCTAAAGTTTTTTTATTGTTTAACAAAAATAAGAGTTGTGAGCAAGCCAAACTTAAGCGTAAAGAGCGAGGCGGTGTGGAGGGGACAGCCCCTTTCATATACGGAATAATTTCTGTTCGTTTTAAGTTATAACGTCGTTCCTTACTTTCAGTTAAAAAAACTGGTTTTTTTTATTTAATTTTTGAACGTTTTTGAATTGCTGCAGGGTTTGAGTTTGGCTCACCGTACATGAATAATTAAAACAAAATTTGCATATTATATTTGGTTAAATGGCTTTCTCGAAACTTGTTTAATTTTATTTACGAACGTTTTTATTAGTAATAAATATACGTAACTTAGAATTAACTTACGTAACGAACTTCTATATTCATAAATTTTTAACACGTATATTAGAGGGTTCGCCCCCTAGTCAATACCCTGCTCTTTAAACTATGTTCGAATTTTTTCCAGTTCTTTAAAAATGACCTCTTAATCACAATCAGTTGATCAGTTGAAAAACTTGTTTTTTTTTATTTAATTCCTGATCTTTTTCTTTAATAATGCTGGGAAATCCGGCGCCCCCTTCCTAGCAATGTCCCTTCCCCCATGAAAACTTCCTTCATGGAAAGATCCTTCCATATAGCCCCCGCCCCTCTCCTGCCCCCACCGCCCAGACCAAATCGCCGCTGAAAAAGTCTGTATACTTCCCAATAACCAATACTATATGTTAACATTGAGTAAAGTTCATAACTTTCAGCCCTCCCCCTGGGGACTTTGGGGGATCAAGTCATCCTAAAAGACATTTTTATCATATTTTCGACCATGCTGAACAAAATGGCTATCTAAAAATTTTGATCAGGTGACTTTGGGAAAAAATGAGCGTGGGAGGGGGCCTAGTTGCCCTCCATTTATTTTTGTCACTTAAAAAGGGCACTAGAACTTTTAATTTCAGTTCCAATGAGCCCTCCCACGATATTCTAGGACCACTGGGTCGATATGATCACCCCTGGGGAAAAAAAACCAAAAAAAACAAACAAACAAACAAACAAACAAACAAATAAACACGCATCCGTGATCTTTCTTCTGGCAAAAAATGGAAAATTCCATCTTTTTGTAGATAGGACCCTGAAACCTCTATAGTAGGGTTCTCGGATACGCTGAATATGATGGTGTGATTTTCATTAAGGTTCTATAGCTTTTCGGGGGTCTTTCCCCCTTTTTCGAAAATCAGCCAAATTTTCTCAGGCCCGTAACTTTTGATGGGTTAGATTAAACTTAATGAAACTTATATATTTGAAATCAGAATTAAAATCTGATTCTTTTGATGTATCTATTGGTATCAAAATCCCGTTTTTTAGAGTTTCGGTTACCATTGAGCCGGGTCGCTCCTTACTTACAGTTCGTTACCACGAACTGTTTGAAACTGAGCTTGCTTAAGATTTGTTGAAAGTTAAGGTTGTATATTAACATTTATTTATTTCATGGCTGGTAAAAGATATTGAGAGTGACACAAATTAGTCTTTTGCTTTTGCAGGCTTCTTGAGGACATTTCTTCTATAAAATTGTTTTCTTGCGTTGTTTTGTGTTTTAGTAAAACGCTAGTTGTTCAGAGTTATACAAATGTAGGTAAATATCGCAAGTCTGTTTACTTGGGCCAGTTTTGCAGCTACATATGGCATAAACTTGGAAGCAATAAATTTTGCTGGTTTTAAGTTTAAACTTCGCTTTTTACTATCATCAGAAAAACTTTATTTTATAATTAAACTAATATGCCAATATATGCTTAGAACACAGTCCTTTTCAATTCAAAATTATTTTAATTTAATGAAATGCCTAATCCTAAAAAAGTCAATCACTAGATGATATACGATGTATTTGTTTGACCTTATTTTCACACACAGTTTTCATTTTTATCCCTATTTTCATTTTCATCCACATCCTCTTTTACTGTCTTGTGCGTCATCAGATTCCAAACGGAAAGCATTTGCGTCAGAGGTACTTTTTGGATTTCGCCGCTCTCTCTCCTTTTTGAATCACTTGGGATGTCTTCACAAAGCTGTTTCCTTTCCGCTTATTTGAATTCGACTATCGATTGGTAAATTTTCGTCGTAAGAAGGTGAAGGTCTATCTGATAAGGCTGATAAATGAAGCTTTTGCTAAACGAAGTTTCATTCCACTTCTACTACAACAATTATTAGTGATTAAAAAAGCACAACAAATGTTTTTATTGATGGCGGGATTTCTATTAAGATTATATGACTTTGGGGGGGGGGGGGTTGATGTCCCCCTTTTTTGAAAATCAGGCAAATTTTCTTGGGCTCGTAGCGGTTAATGGGTAAGATTAAACGGGTTGCTTCCTGAGTGCCCGTGTCACTGCGTCCACGACGGAGCGCCCACCGCTCGGAGCGCCACTGAGTGCTCACTATACGGACCTTCCACTTGTCACAGGCTGTCACGCATCCTCCACGATTTTCGCGCACCATACGGAGCGTCCACAGTCGGAGCGTCCACATTTTTTTTTACCAGATACTTTCAACCATAGCTAAGGGAACTTAGCAAAGGTTCGACATAGGTCTCAGTGTTTCCACTTCTACTTATTTTGGTAGCAGAATACTTATTTTCAGACTATTAGTAGTATCTCTCGTCTGGATTCTGGGACTTTATGTTCCTTCCGGTTTTTCTGGTAGTCCTATTCTAGAGGTCATTACACTCTTTGCCAAGAGATTTACGCAATTAATTAAACCTGTATTATAAAACCAGCGCGTCTTGTTTCGAGTTTTAACGGACAAGTTTTTGAAAAGCATACAGTTTTTTTTTCTTGCTTAGCATTTGCAAAAAAGGGGTAATTAGTGAGAGGAAAATTTTTTAATGCTTTTAAAATCGAAGATGTTTGATTAACCTTTGCAAAAAAGAGGGTAATGGGATTTGTGAATTGGCGGAGATGCCATGATTATGTAAAGTATAATACACAAGTGATGTTTTGGAGCGTATTGTCAATTTAACTAGAAATGACTGAAAAGTGTTTTGAGGGAGATGGGTTGCATGGAGGGTTGAGTTGCATGAGAGTTCAGTTAAAGGGGGTACAGTTACACGGGGGTTTCGGTTATACAGGGGTTCAGTTATAAGGGGGTTGAGTTAAATGGGGATTGAGTTCCACGAGAGTAGTGCTTTGTCGTGGTTTAGCTTGTCACAGTTTTAAAAGAGCTTTACGGGGATTGAGAGACTCAGTTGCCGGATTCCTTGTGGTTTTTCTTTACTTGGTGGTCATTAAAAACGAAATTTTTGTGTTAAATCAGTAGTTTTTTTATCTTTTAAAAGAGCTTTATGGGGTTTGAGAGACTCAGTTGCCTGATTCCGTGTGGTTTTTCTTTACTTGGTGGTCATTTTATTAATCTTTTAATATAGATTTAAATGGTTTGAGAGACTAAGATGAAAAATTACGTGTGGTTTTACTTTACTTGGTGGTCATTAAAAACGAAATTTTTGTGTTAAATAAGTAGTTTTTGTATCTTTTAAAAGAGCTTTAAGGGGTTTGAGAGACTCAGTTGTCTGAATCCTTGTGGTTTTTCTTTACTTGGTGGTCATTAAAAACGAAATTTTTGTGTTAAATTAGCAGTTTTTGTATCTTTTAAAATAGATTTACGGGGTTTGAGAGACTCAGTTGCCTGATTACGTGTGGTTTTTCTTTACTTGGTGGTCATTAAAACGAAATTTTTGTGTTAAATAAGTAGTTTTTGTATCTTTTAAAAGAGCTTTACGGGGT
>NC_142800.1:70244455-70371955 GCF_049724085.1 Artemia sp. Qi Xiang Cuo
ATGAAATAATTTCCGTTCATTTTAAATTTTAGTGTTGATCCTTACTTTCAGTTGAAAAGAACTTGTTTTTTTCTAATTCAAATTCCTTCCTCAATTTAAAATCATAAAAGATAACCCTCTTCCTTCCCCCTGTTTAAAATTTCACAGTCCCCCCGGAAAATTCTCCTCTTGTAAAATCTCCCCAACCAGAAAATATTCCCCTAAAAAAAAATTATGTATATTTCTCATTAAAAAATGCTATATATGAACAATATACAAATTGCATAACTTATAACCCTTTCCTTTGGGACGATGGAGGCCGTGTCATCCCCAAAGACTTACTATGCTGACCTTTAAGCACGCTGAATCAAATGACCGTCTCAAAATTTTGAGATGTCCTCGGGGAAAAAGGGCAATATATTTGGTCACCTATAAAGGGCACTAGAACTTTTGATTTCCGATTAAACCTCTTACGATATTCTAGGATGTCCCCTGGAAACAAAAACAAATCTTCTTCTGGCAAAAATACAAAGTTCCACATTTCTGCATATGGGAGCTTGAAACCTTTCCAGTCAAGTTCTCTGAGATGCCGAATCTGATAGTGTGATTTTTAATAAGATCGCTTGACATTTTAGGGAGTGTTTTCCCTTTTTTCTAAAATTGGGCAAATTTTCTGACTCTCGTAGCTTTTGATAGGTAATATTAAACTGAATGAGCTTTATAAATTTGAAATAGCTATAAAAATCTAATTCTTTTAATGTATCTTTTGTTCTCAAAATTCTGTTTTATAGAGTTTCTGTTACTGTTGAGCCGAATAGCTCCTTACTCGCAGTTGGTTAATACGTTACACAAACTGTTTGATAAAGGTTCTTGTTTTCAACACTATGATATTGGCTAAACAAAAATTGTAAAAAAAAAACAGATAATTGTTCCCATTATTGATTAAACTTTACATAGCCTTTAACGTAAATTTACTCATAAACAGATTTATAGAGTAAAGAGCGAGGGAATGTGGAGGTACCAACCCCCGTCATATACGGAATAATTTCTGTCCTTCTTAATTTTTAATGTTGCTCCTTACTTCCAGATGAAAAGACTTTTTTATTTAATTTACCTTCAAATGTAATCTACCTTCCTTACATACCAATAATTACTACGAAACTAAAAAAAAAAAATTACGCAATATAATATGTAAGTAGTTTTAACATGTAATTTAAAAATCATAAAATGTCATTAAGTGTTGTTAAGGAAAAACCACACTTGTCCGTTAAAGAGGTGTGTATCAAATACCATGTGGCTTCGACAATTATTATGTTGCTAGAAGCCACCAAAAATTTCGAAAAACGCCTGCGACAACATAAGGATAATATGACAAAGGCTTTAAATTGCAAAAGTGTTTCTAGCTCTTTTGATTCTGGTCTAAGTAGCTAGATTTTCGAAAATTCTACCCATGTAATACTTTTTGAAAACACCGCCCTCATTAGTAAGGATTTGGGTATTGAACAAGTGATTTGGTGGGGAGGGGGATAGAAATTAAACTTAATTCAAATAGGCTAATAATGCTTTTTCAAATAGAGCTTTGGGAAAACATTCACCCAAACCAATTATACATAAATTCAGTTAAAAATGATTTAACACGCTGCATTGCAAAACCAACAGTTAATACCCAATGAACTAGTATCAAAAAGACCTTTAGGACCTTTAGACCTTTTTTGATTAGCTACCAAAAAAGCAAGGCTTTAATTAAAAACGTATTCTTGATTTGCTTTTTTAACGGAATGAATTGCCTTGTTTCGTGTTTATTTTTCACTCCTTGCTGAACTTGCTTAAAGTGTTAATGCTAGGACTATTTTAGTTTTTTTTTTTTAGTTTTAATGGTTAGCCTATATATTTTATCGTACGTCTTATTGTATTTTTATCTATGCTTTACTGATGACGGCTCTTAGACATAGAGCCGAAATATTCATTTCGAAAAATATTCACTGTATGAAAATAATTCCTATTTGTTTTATCTTTTGTTATTTCTACCAGAAAAAAATGTCTATTTTGTACATTTATCTTCACCCCAAAGTCTCTTCCAGGCGAGCCTTTTTCAGTTTCTGTTAATCAACATGCTGCGTCATCTGTCTTTTTTCTTTAATTAAATAAAAAAAAACAACTTTCTTAAACTGAAAGTAAGGAGCGACATTAAAACTTAAAACGAACAGAAATTATTCCGTATATGAAAGGGGCTGTCCCCTCCTCAACGCCTCGCTCTTTACGCTAAAGTTTTTTATTAAAGAGTCCAACTTTAGCGTAAAGAGCGAGGCTTTGAGAAGGAGACAGCCTCTTTCATATACGGAATAATTTCTGTTCGTTTTATGTTTTAATGTCACTCTTTACTTTCAGTTTAAAAAACTTGTTTTTCTTTATTTAATTTCTGATCGTTTTTTAGTTAATGCAACTTTTATTTTGGCTCACTGTCATTGAATAAGTAAACAAAATTTGCATAAAAATTTTACTTTTCTTTTGCTAAATGGATGTCTCTAAATTTGGTTATGACGTAATTTACAAATTAACTTAAGTAACTAACTTCTATATTCGTATATTTTTCTTCTGGAAAAAAAATACAAAGTTGCAGATTTTTGCAGATATGAACTTGAAACCTATCTAATAGAGTTTTCTGATACGCTGAATCTGACGGTGTGATTTTCATTAATATTTTTTCTCTTGTAGGGGATGTTTCCCCCCTCTTTAAAAATTCGTGTAAATTTTCTCAGGCTCAAAGCCTTTGATCAGTAATACTAAACTTAATAAAATTTATATATTTAGAATCAGCATTATAAACACATTCTTTTTAAAAGTTTCGATTACTATTGAGCCGTATTGCTTGTTTTTTTTATTGTTTTTTTTTATTACGTATATGTTATTACGTATATGAGGGAGTTCTCCCCATAGTCAATACCACGCTCTTTACGTTAAAAGTTAAAAAAAAAATTTTTATACACAACCCCATTAAACAAAATGGCCTTTTATTTATATTATATATATATTTTTAAAGAAATAAAAAAAACTTTAGCTTAAAGTGGGTGTTATTGACTTGGGGGAGAACCCCCTCACATACATTATAATTTCTGTTCGTTTTAAGTTCTAATGTTGCTTCTTACTTTCAGTTGAAAAAACTTGTTTTTTTTATTTAATTTCTGATCGTTTTTTAAATAATGCTTGGAAATCCGGCACCCCCTTCATAATGTCCCTTACCCCAAAGAAACATCCTCCACAGAAAGATTCAACAGAGTAACCCCCTCCTCTAGCCCCCCCCCCCTCCAGAAAAAAATCCTTCCTGAAAATGTCTGTATAACCAATAACCAATAAATAATGCTGGCAAGTCCGGCGCCCCCTTCATGGCGATTTTCCTTCCCCCATGAAAACTTCCTTCATGGACAGATCCTCCAACATAACCCCCCGACCCCCCCCCCCCACTACCAGAAAAAAACTCTCCTGAAAACTTCTGTATACTTCCCAATAACCAATACTATATGTTAACATTGGGTAAAGTTCATAACTTTTAGCCCTCCCCCTGGGCCCTTTGGGGGATTAAGTCATCCTAAAAGACATATTTATAGTATTTTCGACCATGTTGAACAAAATGGCTATCTCAAAATTTTGATTGGGTGACTTTGGGAAAAAAATAAGCGTGGGAGGGGGCCTAGTTGCCCTCAATTTTTTTGTTCATTTAAAAAAGGAACTAGAACTTTTAATTTCCGTTCCAATGAGCCCTCCCACAATATTCTAGGACCACTGGGTCGATACGACCACCCCTGGGAAAAAAAAAAAAAAAAAATAAACACGCATCCGTGATCTTTCTTCTGGCAAAATGCAAAATTCCATATTTTTGTAGATAGGAGCTTGAAACCTTCACAGTAGGGTTCTCTGATACGCTGAATATGATGGTGTAATTATCATTAAGGTTCTATAACTTTTAGGGGGTCTTTCCCCTCTTTTTTTGAAAATCAGCCAAATCTTCTAAGGCGCGTAACTTTTGATGGGTAGCACTAAACTTGATGAAAGTTATATATTTGAAATCAGCATTGAAATTTGATTCTTTTGATGTATCTATTGGTATCATAAACCCGGTTTCTAGAGTTTCGGTTACCATTGAGCCGGGTCGCTCCTTACTTACAGTTCGTTACCACGAACTGTTTGATTCTGTGACTGTAAAACAATCCGTATTTGACTGTAATTATTTAGTTTTTGATTCCCTTAATGCCATGTTCTAAGTGTTTTAAGTGAGTGTTTAGATTTGTCATTCAAGTGTTGTAACATTTCAGATTAGTTTTTAGGCTGGATTCATTTCAGATTAGTTTTTTCCTCACTAGATTGGTAAAGAGTGTTAATAACCTTACTTAGTCTCTTGTAAGAGCTTATCTTTCTAAGAGCTTTATTGAAAAGAAAGCCCAAAACAAGAAAGAAATGATTCTCTGAGTAAACCTTATCATTTTATTCCCCGGAAAAGCTTAAAATTCTATATCTCTAAAGAAAACACTTCATTTCTGTTATAAATGGCATCTTTAAACAATAAAAAATAAATATCACAAAATCACACTAAACTATAATAAAAAAGAGGATAAAAGTAATAAGGGCTTAATCCATCGTTAGAAGTTATAAAACTTTCCATGAAAGTAATTTAACGAAACTGCGGAGAATTAGGCATGGACTTAAATTGTAATACTTTTAAATACCAGACTGAAAGATTCTCTAAAAACTAACAATTTTCTTTTTCAAGTCACTCCTTATATATGTAATGAGTAGTAGGCCTTTACTACTTAAACAGACAATACTAACCGGGCTAACCTCCAAATAGTGTCTTCACCCCCTGTGTCAGATTGTTAAGCTTCCTCTTTTCTTCATTCAATAAAAATTAAAAAATAACTAAATATATATTGAATGGTGAAACTGTAGATAATTTCTGGCTCTGTCCCAATTTTTTTATTTTTCCTTTATATGGTTTCAATAGAAATTACAAGGGAAATTGAGCGTATTTATTTAGTTCACCAAGTAGTCCCTGTTGTAGATTTCTCCCAAATTTGACTATACAGAGAAAGCAAAGTTGAGGACAGTTAAGGACAAAGTCAAGGACACAGCTTTCCGAGCCAATACCTATGCTGCCAGTAAAGCCTTTCTATTTGGAAACCCAATTAAGAAAAAAAAATAATTAACTGTAAGGATTCTTTGCTATAGAAAAAAGTAATGAGCTTACGACAAAGCACAATTATCCTCAGGTAGGGGTGCCAATTGACGAAAGTTTAGAGGGGCAAGGCTATTTTCCAATTTACGGTTACAAAGGTATGTGAACAAAAAATATTTTATAATAATCTAGGTGGGTCATGACCATGCTACAACTTTTATGAAGTTGTACAACTTTTATACTACTTTTAGAATTAGAAAACATTTATTTTCCAAATCTGGGGATTTTTCCTATCTCCCCCCATTGTCTTAAAACTAGGATGCCAATCTCAAATATTACAAATCTGTGATACCTCAGTCCCAATTTGTTTTTGAATGGCCTAAAGTGGTTTTGTTTCAACCGACTTTCAAAAATTATGGGCCATATTATTAGTTCCCTCTCAATTTTATTGAAATAGCAATAGTTCAATTTTACTGAAAAAGTTTCATTTCCATTGAAATAGTAATTTTATTGAAATAGAAACAGTCGAAAACTGTCCTGTTTCCTAAATACTCTTTAATCATATTATATATTTTTCTACACGTATTGGTTTTTCACACAAAAGTAAACTGCATTAAACCCTAACAAAAAAGTTAGAACCCAATTAGAAATATATAAAATCTCAGTGAATCGTGCCATCCAGACAGGTCGGATATTCTAGTGCTTGGCTTGATAATGTCACCTCTCGATTAAAAGGAAATTCTTTCTAGTTACAAATTTAAATCCATTTGTTTCGTGCTGTTCCTAGCACTATATCGTGCTTGAATGCTTTTCATGCAGAAATTTTTCATTTATTCTAAATCCTAGGATTTATTGAGTAGAATGGGTAAACGGGGTTAATAAAACACGTTCAAGAACTTCACCATCCCTTATCTACCTATCCAGACTATATCTACCTTCAATTTGTATTCCATAACGACCCAAACTCTATTTTCGTTTTCTAGTTGAATTAAGCCAAACCATTTATTCTCTGGAGGTTCGAAACCTGAACTAAGAAAAAGCTTACTGCCAAAAATTTTAAGCTACTGGGCCATAATAATTAGAGATTGAGTCGAACGGGCTTTTAACTCAGCATGCCCGTTCAGGATAACGATAAAGTGAGCAGTTACACTTTCTGAGAGAAATTAGAGAAAGAGTCAAATGAGTCAAAAGAGCCAAGAAAATAAGTCAAAGCATCTCGTTCATTATTGTGTTAATTAGCTGATGGAATAATAATAATTACAAAACTAATTACAACAAAGAAACAAAAGAATTATTTGACAGTATTAAATACTGTAAGCTGTTATTATCCATTCAGTTTTTTCTTACACACTTAAAGATCGGAGAAGCAACTATATATCCGAAAAACTGGCTGTCTTATAATTTCAGCTCGATGATATTTACATTATATACGGTACAAATTTTGTAAAATGTTCTGTGAAAAAAACCGGCCGAAATTCATTCAAAAATTTAAAAAAGTAAGTACATTTAATCGTCTAAAATAACCAGCGGAGCGTAAAGGGCTCACTTGTTCAAGCTAGAGATTTTTGCTCATCTTGCTGTAATTATAACACCTTGAGTTTTGATAATATCCCATTTTTATACAAATCTTGTTTATATGTATTATACAATATTTAAAGGAAGTAGTTTATAAGGTTTACAATGCAAAAAATGTGTTAAAATGTAATCAGTCTGAAATTAATCAGGAAAATTTTTAAGCTTAAGGAAATTTACTCAATTTTATGGTGAGCAAAAGCCTCTGGCTTGACTGCAGTGTACTTTCGTCCAGATTTTGCTCACATACGAGAGAATCTGACTAGCAACTAGCAATCGGACTAGCAGTGAGTAACAATGAAATCTTGCTGTCTTAAAATTTAAGTTTGATAGTATTTCATCCTATACGGACAAAAATTGTTGCCTTACAGCCAATAATGGTGCTTTGACGTTATTTTCTTCCAAAAAAGAGCCATTTTGATGGTGTGAGACGGAGTTCTGTTGCGAAGCGATTTCTTTTACTGCTGAATAAAGAAACTAAGAATTCGATTTCTATAAGCAAGAATAAAACAATATAAATAAGTTATTTATCTAGAAGTTAAGAGCGAAGTTCTGATTTAAAACAAACAGAAACTACCCCCCAAAAAATTAAAATGCCCTTGAGGCCTTGACATGAACCTGCTTGTGGCAAAATCAGACTTATTTTTTTTGCTTTACAGAAAGCTTGCCTCTATATACGTCTATATACGTAACTTGAAATATAATGTATCAAACAGTTCGTGGTAACGAACTGTAAGTAAGAAGCGACCCAGGTCCATAGTAACCGAAACTCTAAAAAACAGAATTTTGATACGAAAAGAATTTATAGATACATCAATATGTACATCCGAAGAATTAGATTTTTATGCTGATTTCAAATATATCAGTCTTATCAAGTTTAGTCTTGTCCATCAAAAGTAACGCACCTGATAAAATTTGCCTTATTTTCGAAAAAGGAGGAAATAACGCCTAAAAGTCATAGAACTGTTCAAAGTCAAAGTCATAGAAATTTGCCTTATTTTCAAAAGTCATTTGAAAATCACACCATCCGATTCAGCATATCAGAGAACCCTACTATAGAAGTTTCAAGCTCCTATCTGCAAAAACGTATAATTTTGTATTTTTTGCCAGAAGAAAGATCATGGATGCGTGTTTTTTTTTTTTTTTTTTTTTCCAGGGGTGATCGTATCGACCCAGTTGTCCTATAATGTCACGAGAGGGCTCATTCCAACGGAAATTAAAAGTTCTAGGGTCCTTGTTAAGTGACCAAAAAATGGAGGGCAACTAGGCCCCCTCCCACGCTCTTTTTTTCCCAAAGTCACCCGATCAAAATTTTAGTTTTTGCTCAGCATGGACGAAATATACAATAACTATGTCTTTGAGTATGACTTAATCCCACACAGTCCCCGGGGGAAGGTCTGAAAGTTATGAACTTTGCCCAATGTTTATATAGTATTGGTTATTGGGAAGTATGCAGAAGTTTTCAGGGGGGATTTTTTCTAGTAGTTGGGGAAGGCGAATCAGGGGTTACGTGGCAGGATCTTTCCATGGAGGATGTTGTTATGGGGGAAGGGATATTGCTATAAAGAGGGCACAGGATTTCCCAGAACTATTTAAAAAAACGATCAGAAATAAAAAAAAAACAACAATTTTTTCCGCTGAAAGTAAGGAGCAACATCTAAACTTAAAACGAACCGAAATTATTATGTATATGATTGGGTCCGCCCCCAAGTTTTTTTTTTGTACTTTCGTAAGATCTGTTTATTCTAATTAATGGCCTTTGTGATTAAGGGGTCATTCTTAAAGAATTTGAACAAAATTTGAACTTTGGCGTAAAGAGGGAGGTATTGACTAAGGGGTGAACCCATTAGTATACGTAATAAATATATACGAATATAGAAGTACGTTACGTAAGTTAATTCGTAAGTTACGTAAGAATAAAATTTCGAGAGAGCCATTTAGCCCAAAAAAAATGTAAAACATGTAAATTTCGTTTTAATTATTCATGTACAGTGAGCCAAAATTAAAGCTGCATTAACTTCAAAACGTTGAGAAACTAAATAAAAAAAAACAAGTTTTGATAACTGAAATTAAGGAGCGATATTAAAACTTAAAACGAGCAGAAATTATTCCGTATATGAAAGGGGCTGTCCACTCCTCAACGCCTCCCTCTTTACGATAAAGTTCGACTCTGTCTCACAACTTTGTTTTTTAAAACAATAAAAAATTTTAGCATAAAGAGCGAGGTGTTGAGGAAGGGACAGCCCCTTAAATATACGGAATAATTTCTTGTCTTTTTAATTTTTAATGTCGCTCCTTACTTTCAGTTAAAAAAAAACTTGGTTTTTTTATTTTAATTCTTTAAAGAACGGTTGGATTCTGGCCATTGCATGAGCCATCACCAGCCCATGGTCAAGAGGGCGAAAGAGAAGAGGAATCTGGAAAGGGAGTTACAACTAGGATGTTTCAGTGTAGACCAAAAAACGCTGGATAAAACAAAGAAAAAAAGAAGAGTTTGAAGTAGGAGTTTGAGTGGAGGGGGATTTTGTATATTTTTAATATTATAGTCTATTTTTGAATAAAACAAAAGAACGTAAAATTATCCATGGGTCCCAGCAGGACCCTGCTTGGACTACTACAACTACTACTAACAACTCACCATAGCACCAATCCGGCAGAGTCTAAGACATCTATACACTCTCCTCCTGTATCCCAATCTATTCAAAACCTCCCTCTTTACACTATCCGAGGAAGTTCACTTTTTACTTAAATTTTTCTTCAAGACATCCTCCCGCCCCAACTGCGGACGAAATACTTTCAGTTTAGCCCTAGACGGTTTGCCCTGAAAGAAAATCTTTGGCATTCTGTAAACTTTCATCCCCCGAAAGTGTGCTAGCCCTCTCAACCTTTCTTGTATCTTTCGTGTACCTACAATGTATTTCCAGCTAATTTCTCCTCCTCAAAGAAAAAATAATCATCCTTCAAATTTTTTATTTATTTTCTAACAAGTAGCATTTACCATCCTGGGCCAACTGCTGAAATGAAATAGATACAAAAAATAGTACAAATCAATAAAAATAATATAACCGTTACTAATAGCCTAGGTTATGTTTAGTCATTATTAAGAAAAGGGCCTGGGGTATTTTAAATAAAATCAAGTCTGAAATCAAATAATAGAAAATTTTGGAGTTTAATAAATTAGGAATCTTTTTTATTATAGTGTTGGTTAAGTATGTACAAAAAAACTGATTTGTCACTGAAACATACAATTAACTATGGAAAATAAAGTAGGCTAATTACAAAATAACAAGAAGTAAAACATATTTCAATCTTAGGTTAAACAGAATCTGTCTTAAATTTTTTTGCATAGAAACATCTTTCACTAACCCTCTTTGATGCTCAGATTTCGCTGGTTCTAGTTATCAAATTCCAAAATGAGCTTACCTTCGAGCTAAAAATTATACTGTAAGCTGAAGAGTTCTTCTCAAAATAAAGTGTTCGAAAAATAGGTAAAGCCTATTGAAAATCCAAAGAGTAATATTCACTTTGATTCCAGGTTTCTAACTGACCAAACTCTGGTTTCCAGTAGAGAGATCTACCATGTTCGATGATGGAAAAGCGTTCCCAAATGACGTCAATAGAAATCGTTTTTCAGCATTTGGCCAAAATCGAAGTTTGAAGGATACATCTATACGCACTGACTGGTAAAAGGAAAGGAAACCTGGGACTTATCTAAGACTAATGTTTCTTTAAATTGAACTTACAGCAGTTTTTTTTGCTAACACCTACGTATGAGTACAAAATAGTCCTTGAGTATTTCATCTACCAAATAGATTAAGTTTAAAAAAAAGAAAAAAAAACAGGAGAATTGTATAAGAAGAAACATCGCTTGTTTTAATTACGATATCATTGGCGGGCTGACTTAACTAACTCCAGGCTCAATATGTCAAAGTGCACTGAAAAGTGAAATAAGCGAGGAAACTGGGGCTCGTATCGAAAAGAGAAATCCTTAAAGCCAGTTGGCATTTGCTGTCGGGTTGAGGCATGGAAATTGTACCATACATACCCCTTAAATTTTAATTTTCCTTTCATTGGTAAAAAAAAAACAAGGTTTCCCTTTGCTCCTTAATAAGGAGGGAAAGTATAAAATTGGTCTATGCAGTAAAAATAAAACTTTTTAACTAAGAGTGATACAGTTACCTTTTTTAACGCTAATTAATGCAACTTGAAGAGCTGATGAAACTAGATTATAACCGATGTTTTTTCCCCACAGAAAGATTTTTTCATGAGCTTTATTATTTTGGGGACTTAAAGGGGAACCCTTTTGTTATGGTGTGCACCAGAAAAGTTGGTCCCAGTGAGTCGTTGGTCCTATTTGTTCCCCAGCCCCTCCCATCTTAAGTTTTTTTTCAATAAGATAGGCACGCTATATTTTGCTGAGTGTGGATACAAGCAAAGATTTTTAATGTATATTTATGGAGACAAATATAAACAACAAACCGTAGAAAAACCCTTTGCCTCTCTGTCTCCAGCATACTAGCTGAATGGTAGTCCATGGATGCCTACCACTTAGCTAGAATGTTATAGACGGGAAGGTGAAATGGATATTGGATGAACGTGAGTCCCCATCAGCTTCCACGAATACAACTTTGCGCTAAATGGCAGTCCATGGATTCCTGTCGTTCAGTTAGAATGATGGAGAAAAGAAGATCAAAATGGATAGTGAATGGTTCATGGGCCTGTCCTAGAGTTTAGGAGGCACTGTGGTAAAATTTCTCTGCCTCAATTCCAAAAACAGGAAATAAAAAAAGCAAACTTAACCAAAATCAGAACACAAAGATAGCTTGTACAATGGGTTGGTAGAACTTTCGGACATGTCGTAAGACGCCGTTTTTTATATCTCATTTATTTTACTTATAATTCTAAGAACATATTGTTGTGATGGACCAGAGACTCCTCACAAGCCAGAAAAACTTTAATTTTTCTTGTCTTAAAAAGTAATTTACTTCCTGCAGAAACCAGATTAGTGCCTCTACGATTACCACCCTTACTCTTATTACCTTTTTTTTTAGATTAGTTACTTAAAGCTGTCCTAAAATTTCTAGGTATCCTCTTTAGAATAGAATAGAATAGAATATGAATAGAATATGATTTATTGACTAAAATAGCACAAAAGCTAGCATAGGCACGTCAGAATTACCATAACAAAACAAATGTTATGTGATAAACATAAAACAAAAAATTGAATCAATAATAAAACAGATGTCAGGGGAAAAGTTATATCAATTATTAAAATAGGAAACAAAATAGGGGACAAAAGAGTTTTTGTATCTCATGGTCAACATTTGGGGATAGAGGTCCAGTTGGGTATTTGGAGCTCTAAGAGCATTGCGCCTTGTATTAGGAAGGGTTGGGGGATTTTCTTTAAAAGGAGGGAGAAAACGTCAATGATAGTCAGAACTAAGGCACTTGTGACCAAAGTTCATGGTAAGGATGTGACGTCGTGATTCCAATGTAATAAGTTCAAGTCTAGCCAAACCTTCATTGTATGTAGTATAGGCCGTCCCCAGAATAATTTGTACTGCTCTTTTTTGAATACTTTCAATTTTAGAACATTGGTCTTTGGTCAACCCAGGGTGCCACACGGGGCAAGCATATTCCAGACAGGGTCTTATATAAGAACAGTAAATTATTTTAAGGTTTTGGATTGATATGGAGAAACGTTTGAGAAGAGAGAAAGATTTAAGGAGAAAACAACCTGACTTAAATAAGTGGGAAATGTGGGAATTCCATTTAAGGTCCTTGTCCAACTGCACACCAAGCAGTTTAACAGTATTTAAATTTGGTATGCAAAGGTAATTATTGGTAGGGGGTATATTAGTAGAGGAGGGGGTACCAGCGCGACGACTCACCCCTGCTGCCACCTACAACTTTTTTTAACACCATATATTGGCATAGACCCACGTGGTTTATGGTTTTTTTGTCAATGAGAATGAAAAAACAGGAATTTTGTCACATTTATGTATGTTTTCTTGGATGGTTATGTGTGTTGGTCGAGTTTTTTGATGTTTTTCATGAATATTGAATGGTTTTTGTCAGTGAGAATTTGAAAAACAGGAACTTTGTCACATTTATGGATGTCAACAGCAATTCATGTCTGTTATATGGTTTTCTCAGTGAGAATGAAAAAACAGGAATTTTGTCACATGGAAAAACATGAATTTTCTCACATTTATGGTTGTTTTCATGGATGGTTATGTGTGTTGTTCGATTCATTTGATGTTTTTCTCGGATGTCAACATCAAATTATGGATGTTTTATGGTTTTTGTCAGTGAGAATTTGAAAAACAGGGTGACAGGCCCACGTGGTTTATGGTTTTATAAGTGATAATGAAAGAAAATGAATTTTCTCACTTGGAAAAACAGCAACTTTCTCACATGGAAAACCATAAACCACGTGGTCCTGTCACGAGTAGCACCTGTGAACTTGATTTACATAATCGCTAGGGGAAATTATTGATTCACGAAGGGCAGAATTAAGAAACATTAAGGCTTCTTTAATCTTAGGTCTGTGGGATAAACGTTCTTTAGGTCAGAGAGAAAAATTAATATTCTATTTTTAAATAGGGCTTCATTGATCTTTAGTGTCAGGAATTATAAATGACATCACTTGTTATCATGGAATTATGCGGGAGTCTAAATAGATAGAAATTCTATTTTTAAATACGGCTTCACGTAGCTTTAAGTCTAATATATATATTTATATTCTAACTAAACACTAATATTTTATCTAGGAAAATTTATGAGATGAAGAGATTAACGTAGGAAAGTGTTTCATAGAAATTTGAAATGCATTAGCGCAGAGATGCCAAACAAAAGGAACACACAGAAATTACTTTTAGGGGATTATTTGGGCGAAACGGTTTTAGACAGCTTATGGGATTATTTCGGCGAAACAGTTAGAGACATTTTGAAAGAAGATTTTAGGAAAGGTTTTAGAAGAGAAATTGAGGGTGAAACTCTGTGGTCGTTATAATACACAAGTTCCATTTGAACAGTGTTGTGAGGTCCACTACCCCAACCCCGAAGGAAGCCACCGGTCCTCAAAGGTCCACTGGGCTCCCAATGGACCCCCCGGCCCTCAAGGTTCCCCCAGACCCCCCCGGGGCCCAAAGGGCCCCTCCCCCTTTGGCCCCCCAAAGGGGACCCTCTCCCTCCATCTCCTCTCTCCTCCTCCCCTCCTACTCCTCCCTCCTCCTCCTCCTCCCACCTCCTCCTCCCCTCCCCTCCTCCCCTCCCCTTCCCTCCCCCATTTTTTATACTTTTTTTGTGCATTGAGACACAGAACGACCCCCTCCCCCCGGCCCCACCCCCCACCCAAGGTCTGATTTTTCAAATTTAATTTTTAATTTAATTAGTTTAAATTCAAGAGTTTGAATGTTTAAGTAGTGTTTGGTTGTGGTTTACCTTGTAACAGTTACATTTTCTTTATTTTTCAAAGTTCATTTTGAATTTCTGTCATTGAAATGCAAGAGTTGGAATATTTCAGTTGTGTTTGGTTTACCTTGTCACAGTACATTTTCTTTATTTTTTAAAGTTCATTTATTTTTTATGTATTTTAATTTCAATATTTTTATTATTTCAGATGTGTTTCGTTTTGGTTTACATTGTCACAGTTACATTTTCCTGATTTTTCAAAGTTCATGTTGAATTACTCTCGTTGAGATGCAAGAGTTGGAATATTTCAGTAGTGTTTGGTTGTGGTTTACCTTGTCACAGTTACATTTTCTTGATTTTTCAAGGTTCATTTTGAATTTCTTTCGATGAAATGCAAGAGTTGGAATATTTCAGTAGTGTTTGGTTGTGGTTTACCTTGTCACAGTTACATTTTCTTGATTTTTCAAAGTTCATTTTGAATTTCTTTCGTTGAAATGCAAGAGTTGGAATATTTCAGTAGTGTTTGATTGTGGTTTACCGTGTCACAGTTACATTTTCCTGATTTTTCAAAGTTCATTTTGAATTTATTTCGTTGAAATGCAAGAGTTGTAATATTTCAGTAGTGTTTGGTTGTGGTTTACCTTGTCACAGTTACATTTTCCCGATTTTTCAAAGTTTATTTTGAATTTTTTTCTTTGAAATGCAAGAGTTTGATTATTTCAGTAGTGTTTGGTTGTGGTTCACCTTGTCACAGTTACATTCTCTTGATTTTTCAGATTTCATTTTGAATTTCTTTCGTTGAAATGCAAGAGTTGGAATATTTCAGTAGTGTTTGGTTGTGGTTCACCTTGTCACAGTTACATTTTCTTGATTTTTCAAAGTTCATTTTGAATTTATTTGTTGAAATGCAACAGTTGGAATATTTCAATAGTGTTTGGTTGTGGTTCACCTTGTCACAGTTACATTCTCTTGATTTTTCAAAGTTCATTTTGAATTTCTTTCTTTGAAATGCAAGATTTTGAATATTTCAACAGTGTTTGGTTGTGTTTTACCATGTCACAGTTACATTTTCTTTATTTTTCAAAGCTCATTTTGAATTTCTTTCATTGAAATGCAAGAGTTTGAATATTTTAGTAGTGTTTGGTTTTGTTTTAACATGTCAGAGTTACATATTCTTGATTTTTCAAAGTTCATTTTTAATTTATTTCGTTGAAATGCAAGAGTGGGAATATTTCAGTAGTTTTTAGTAGTAGTTTACCCTGTCACAGTTAAGTTTTCTTGAATTTTCAAAGTTCATTTTGAATTTCTTTCGTTGAAATGCAAGAGTTGGAATATTTCAGTAGTGTTTGGTTGTGGTTTACCTTGTCACAGTTACATTTTCCTGATTTTTCAAAGTTCATTTTGAATTTCTTTCATTGAAATGCAAGAGTTGGAATATTTCAGTAGTGTTTGGTTGTGGTTTACCTTTTCACAGTTACATTTTCTTGATTTTTCAAAGTTAATTTTTAATTTCTTTAATTTAATTTCAAGATTTTGAATATTTCAGTAGTGTTTTGTTGTGTTTTACCTTGTCACAGTTACATTTTTATGTTTTTACAAAGTTCATTTTGAATTTCTTTCGTTGAAATGCAAGAGTTGGAATATTTCAGTAGTGTTTGGTTGTGGTTTACCTTGTCACAGTTACATTTTCTTGATTTTTCAAAGTTCATTTTGAATTTTTTTCGTTGAAATGCAAGATTTGGAATATTTCAGTGGTGTTTGGTTGTGGTTTACCATGTCACAGTTACATTTTCTTGATTTTTCAAAGTTCATTTTGAATTTCTTTCGTTGAAATGCCAGAGTTGGAATATTTCAGTGGTGTTTGGGTGTGGTTTACCTTGTCACAATTACATTCTCTTGATTTTTCAAAGTTCATTTTGTATTTCTTTAGTTGATAGGCATGAGTTGGAATATTTCGGTAGTGTTTTTGTGTGATGTACATTTTAACTGTTACATTTTCTAGTTATTTCAATTGTCTTATTTAATGTCTATCTCTTAGTTGCAAGAGTTGGAATATTTCAGTAGTGTTTGATGGTGGTGTACCTTGTCACAGTTAAGTTTTCTTGATTCATAGATTTTAATTTTTATTTTAGATCGTTGATATGATCGCGTTGGAATATTTCGGAAGTGTTTGTGTCTGGTTTACCTTGTCACAGTTACATTTTCCTGATTTTTCAAAGTTCTTTGTGAATTGCTTTCGTTGAAATGCAAGAGTTGGAATATTTCAGTAGTGTTTGGCTGTGGTTTACCTTGTCACAGTTACATTTTCATGATTTTTCAAAGTTCATTTTGAATTGCTTTCCATGAGATGCAAGAGTTGGAATATTTCAGTAGTGTTTGGTTTTGGTTGACCTTGTGACAGTTACAATTTCTTGATTTTTCAAAGATCATTTAGAATTTATTTCGTTGAACTGCAAGAGTTGTAATATTTAAGTATTGTTTGGTTATGGTTTACATTGTCACAGTTACATTTTCTTGATTTTTCAAATTTCAGTTTCAATTTCTATCGTTTAGATGCAAGAGTTGGAATTTTTAAGTAGTGTTTTGTTATGTTTTACCTTGTCACAGTTACATTTTCTTGATTTTTCAAAGTTCATTTTGTATTTCTTTCTTTGAAATGCAAGATTTGGAATATTTCAGTAGTGTTTGCTTATGGTTTACCTTGTCACAGTTAAATTTTCTTGATTTTTCAAAGTTAATTTTGAATTTCTTTCGTTGAAATGCAAGAGTTGGAATATTTCAGTAGTGTTTGGATGGGGTTTACCTTGTCACAGTTACATTTTCTTGATTTTTCAAAGTTCATTTTGAATTTCTTTCGTTGAAATGCAAGAGTTGGAATATTTCAGTAGTGTTTGGTTGTGATTTACCTTGTCACAGTTAAATTTTCTTGATTTTTCAAATTTCATTTAGAACTTCTTTCCTTTAAAATCAATATTTTTAATATTTCAGTAGTGTTTGGTTGTGGTTTACCTTGTAACAGTTACATTTTCTTGATTTTTCAAAGTTCATTATGAATTTCTTTCTTTTAAATACAAGATTTGGAATTTTTCAGTAGTGTTTGGATTGGGTTTACCGTGTCACAGGTAAATTTTAATCATTTTTCTAAGTTCATTTTGAATTTCTTTCGTTGATATGCAAGAGTTGTAATATTTCAGTACTGTTTGGTTATGGTGTAACTCGTCCCAGTTTCATTTTCTTTAATTTTCAAAGTTCATTTAGAATTTCTTTCGTTGTAATGCAAGAGTTGGAATATTTCAGTAGTTTGGTTGTGGTTTACCTTGTCACAGTTACATTTTCTTGATTTTTCAAAGTTCATTTTGAATTTCTTTCATTGAAATGCAATAGTTGGAATATTTCAGTAGTGTTTGGTCGTGGTTTACCTTGTAACAGTTACATTTTCTTGATTTTTCAAAGTTCATTTAGAATTTATTTCCTTGAAAAGCAAGAGTTGGAATATTTCAGTAGTTTTTGGTTGTGGTTTACCTTGTCATATTTACATTTTCTTGATTTTTCAAGGTTCTTTTTGAATTTCTTTCGTTGAAATGCAAGATTTGTAATATTTCACTAGTGTTTGGTTCTGATTTACTTAATCACAGTTACATTTCAGTGAGTTTTATAAGTTCATTTTGAATTTCTTTCATTTATATGTAAGTGTTGGAATATTTCAGTATTGTTTTTTTCTGGTTTACATTGTAAAAGTGACATATTCTTTATTTTTCAAAGTTCAGTTTGAGTTTCTGTAATTGTAATTAAAGTGTTGAACTATTTAAGTATGGTTTGTTTTTTGTTTAACTTGTCCCAGTTAAAACTTCTTGATTTTTCAAAGTTCATTTTGAATTTCTTTCATTGAAATGTACGAGTTGGAATATTTCAGTAGTGTTTGTTTGTGGTTTACCTTGTCACAGTTACATTTTCTTGATTTTTAAAATTTCATTTTGAACTTCTATCATTGAAATGCAAGAGTTGGAATATTTCAATAGTGTTTGTTTGTGGTTTACCTTGTCACAGTTACATTTTCTTGATATTTCAAATTTCATTTTGAATTTCTATCTTTGAAATGCAAGAGTTTGAATATTTCAGTAGGGTTTGGTTTTGGTTTACCTTGTCACAGTTACATTTTCTTGATTTTTCAAAGTTCATTTTGAATTTCTTTCATTGAAATGCAAGAGTTGGAATGTTTCAGTAGTATTTGGTTGTGGTTTACCTTGTCACACTTACATTTTTTTGATTTTTCAAAGTTCATTTTGTATTTCTTTCATTGAAATGCAAGTGTTGGAATATTTCAGTAGTGTTTGGTTGTGGTTTACCTTGTCACAGATACATTTTTTTGATTTTTAAAAGTTCATTTTGAATTTATTTTGTTGAAATGCAACAGTTGGAATATTTAAATAGTGTTTGATTGTGGTTTACCTTGTCACAGCAACATTTTTTTGATTTTTCAAAGTTCATTTTGAATTTCTTTTGTTGAAATGCAAGAGTTGGAATATTTCAGTAGTGTTTGGTTGTGGTTTACCTTGTCACAGTTACATTTTCTTGATTTTTCAAAGTTTATTTTGAAATTCTTTCGATGAAATGCAAGATTTTGAATATTTCAGTGGTGTTTGGTTGTGGTTTAACTTGTCACACTTACATTGTCTTGATTTTTCAAAGTTCATTCTGAATTTTTTTCGTTGAAATGCAAGAGTTGCAATATTTCAGTAGTGTTTGGTTGTGGTTGACCTTGTCACAGTTTCATTTTCTTGATTTTTCAAAGTTCATTTTGAATTTCTTTGGTTAAAATGCAAGAGTTGGAATATTTCAGTAGTGTTTGGTTTTGGTTTACCTTGTCACAGTTACATTTTCTTGATTTTTCAAAGTTCATTGTGAATTTATTTCGATGAAATGAAAGAGTTTGGATATTTAACTAGTTGTTGGCTGAGTTTTAAATTGTCACACTTACATTATATTGATTTTTAAAAGTTAAGTTTTAATTTATTTAGTTGAAATGCAAGAGTTGGAATATTTCAGTAGTGTTTGGCTGTGGTTTACCTTGTCACAGTTACATTTTCTTTATTTTTCAAAGTTCTTTTGAATTTCTTTAGTTGAAATTCAAGAGTTGGAATATGTCAGGAGTGTTTTGTCATGGTTTAACTTGTCACAGTTAAATTTTCTGGATTGTTCAATGTTCATTGTGAGTTTCTTTTGTTGAAATGCAAGAGTTGGAATATTTCAGTAGTGTTTGGTTGTGGTTTACCTTGTCACATTTACATTTTCGTGATTTTTCAAAGTCAATTTTGAATTTCATTCGTTGAAATGCATGAGTTTGAAAATTTCAGTAGTGCTTGGTTGTGGTTTACCTTGTCACAGTTACATTTTCTTGATTTTTCAAAGTTCATTTTTAATTTATTTCTTTAAAATGAAAGAGTTGAAATATTTCTGTAGTTTTTGGTTGTGGTTTACCTTGTCACAGTTACATTTTCTTAATTTTTCAACGTTCATTTTTATTTCTTTCGTTGAAATGCAAGAGTTGGAATATTTCAGTAGTGTTTGGTTGTGGTTTACCTTGTCACAGTTACATTTTCTTGATTTTTAAAAGTTCATTTAGAATTTCTTTCCTTGAAAAGCAAGAGTTGGAATATTTCAGTAGTGTTTGGTTGTGGTTTACCTTGTCACAGTTACAATTTCTTAATTTTTCAAGGTTCATTTTGAATTTCTTTCGCTGAAATGCAAGAGTTGGAATATTTCAGTAGTGTTTGGTTATGATTTACCTCGTCACAATTACATTTTCTTGATTTTTCATAGTTCATTTTGAATTTCTTTCATTGAAATGTAAGTGTTGGAATATTTCAGTAGTGTTTGGTTATGGTTTATCTTGTAAAAGTTACATTTTCTTAATTTTTCAAATTTCATTTTTAGTTTCTTTCATTGTAATGTAAGAGTTGAAATATTTCAGTAGTGTTTGGTTGTGGTTTACCTTGTCACAGTTACATTTTCTTGATTTTTCAAAGTTCATTTTGAATTTCTTTTTATTGAAATGTAAGAGTTGGAATATTTCAGTAGTGTTTGGTTGTGGTTTACCTTGTCACAGTTACATTTTCTTGTTTTTTCAAAGTTCATTTTGAATTTCTTTCGTTGAAATGAAAGAGTTGGAATATTTAAATAGTGTTTGATGGTGGTTTACATAGTCACAGTTACATTTTCTTTATATTTAAAAGTTCATTTCGAATTTCTATCGTTGAAATGCAAGAGATGGAATATTTCAGTAGTGTTTGGTTATGGTTTACCTTGTCACAGTTACATTTTCTTGATTTTTCAAAGTTCATTTTGAATTTCTTTCCTTGAAATGCAAGTGTTGGAATATTTCAGTAGTGTTTTGTTGGGGTGTACCTTGTCAAACTTACATTTTTTTTATTTTTCAAAGTTCATTTTGTATTTCTTTCATTGAAATTCAAGTGTTGTAATATTTCATTAGTGGTTGGTTGTGGTTTAAATTTTCACAGATCCATTTTTTTGATTTTTCGAATTTCATTTTTACTTTATTTCGTTGAAATGCAAGAGTTGGAATATTTCAGTAGTGTTTGATTGTGTTTTACCTTGTCACAGATACATTTTCTTGATTTTTCAAAGTTCATCTTGAATTTCTTTCGTTGAAATGCAAGATTTGGAATATTTCAGTGGTGTTTGGTTGGGGTTTACAATGTCACAGTGACATTTTCTTGATTTTTCAAAGTTCATTTTGAATTTCTTTCGTTGAAATGCAAGAGTTGGAATATTTCAGTATTGTTTGGATGTGAATTAACTTATCACACTTACATTGTCTTGATTTTTCAAAGTTCATTATGAATTTCTTTCGTTGAAATGAAAGAGTCGCAATATTTCAGTAGTGTTTGGTTGTGGTTTAACTTTTCACAGTTTCAGTTTATTGATTTTTACAATATAATTGACAATATATTTATTTAAACTGTTAGAGTTGGAATATTTCAGTAGTGTGTGGTTATGGTTTACCTTGTCACAGTTACATTTTCTTGATTTTTAAAAGTTAATTTTTAATTTCTTTCGTTGAAATGCAAGAGTTGGAATATTTCAGTAGTGTTTGGTTGAGGTTTATCTTGTCACATTTACATTTTCTTGATTTTTAAAAGTTCATTTTGAATGTCTTTCGTTGAGATGCAAGAGTTGGATTATTTCAGTAGTTTTTTTTTTTGTTTTAAATTTTAACTGTTAATTTTTCTTTATTTTTAAAAGTTATTTTTAATTTATTTAGTTGAAATGCCAGAGTTAGAATATTTAAGTAGTGTTTGGGTGTGGTTTACCTTGTCACAGTTTCATTTTATGGATTGTTCAAAGTTCATTTTGAGTTTATTTTGTTGAAATGCAAGAGTTTGAATATTTCAGTAGTGTTTGTGTGTGGTTTACCTTGTCAAAGTTACATTTTCTTGATTTTTCATAGTTAATTTTTAATTTCATAAGTTGAAATGCATGAGTTTGAAAATTTAAGTAGTGCTTGGTTTCGTTTTACCTTGTCATAGTTACAGTTTCTTGATTTTTCAAAGTTCATTTTGAATTTATTTCGTTGAAATGCAAGAGTTGGAATATTTCTGTAGTGTTTGGTTGTGGTTTACCTTGTCACATTTACATTTTCTTAATTTTTCAACTTTCATTTTTATTTTTTTCTTTGAAAAGCAAGAGTTGGAATATTTCAGTTGTGTTTGGGTGTTGTTTACCTTTTCTCAGTTACAATTTATTTATTTTGCAATGTTAATTTGTATTTATGTCGTTTAAATGTAAGAGTTTGAATATTTCAGTAGTGTTTGGTTGTGTTTAACCATGTCACAGTTACATTTTATTTATTTTTAAAAGTTTATTTTTAATTTCTTTCTTTCCAATGCAAGAGTTGGAATATTTTTTTAGTGTTTGGTTGTGGTTTACATTGCCATAATTACATTTTCTTGATTTTTCAAAGTTCATTTTGTTTTTAATTATTTGAAATGCAAGAATTGGAATATTTCAGTAGTGTTTGGTTGTGGTTGACCTTGTCACAGTTACATTTTCTTAATTTTTCAAAGTTTATTTTGAATTTCTTTCGTTGAAATGCAAGAGTTGGAATATTTCAGTAGTGTTTGATTGTGGTTTACCTTGTCAAATTTACATTTTCTTTATTTTTAAAAGTCAATTATGAATTTCTATCGTTGAAGTGCAAGAATTGGAATATTTCAGTAGTGTTTGGTTGTGGTTTACCTTGTCACTGGTACATTTTATTGATTTGTATATGTTCATATTGATATTATTTATTTGAATTTAAATAGTTGTAAAATTTCACAAGTGTTTGGTTGTGGTTTACCTTGTAACAATTTCATTTTCTTGATTTTTCAAAGTTCATTTTGAATTTCTTTCGTTGAAATGCAAGAGTTGGAATATTTCAGTAGTGTTTGATTGTGGTTTAACTTGGCATGATTAGGTTAGGTTAGGTTAGATTAAGTTAGGTTAGGTTAAGTTAGGCTAGGTTAGCCTACGTACGCGCGCGTACGTAGGCTAACCTAGCCTAACCTAACTTAACCTAACCTAACTTAATCTAACCTAACCTAACCTAATCATGCCAAGTTAAACCACAATCAAACACTACTGAAATATTCCAACTCTTGCATTTCAACGAAAGAAATTCAAAATGAACTTTGAAAAATCAATAGAATTTAACTGTGAAAAGTTAAACCAAAAACATAAACTTCTTAAATACATCAAATAGATAATATCAAATAGTTATAGTAAAAATTATCATTTAATTATCAAGTAATTGTCACAGTTACATTGTATACCTCAGCCAAACACTACTTAAATAGCCCAACTCTTGCATTTCAACTAAAGAAATTCAAAATGAACTTTGAAAAATAAAGAAAATGTAACTGTGACAAGTTAAACCACAACCAAACACTACTGAAATATTCCAACACATGCATTTCAACGAAAGAAATTCAAAATGAACTTTTAAAAATGAAGAAAATGAAACTGTGACAAGGTAAACCACAACCAAACACTACTGAAATATTGCGACTCTTGCATTTCAACGAAAGAAATTCATAATGAACTTTGAAAAATCAAGACAATGTAAGTGTGACAAGTTAAACCACAACCAAACACTACTTAAATATTCAAACTCTTGCATTTCAACGAAAGAAAATCAAAATAAACTTTGAAAAATCAAGAAAATGTGAATGTGACAAGGTAAACCACAACCAAAAACTACTGAAATATTCCAACTCTTGCATTTCAACGAAAGAAATTCAAAATGAACTTTGAAAAATCAGGAAAATGTAACTGTGACAGGGTAAACCACAACCAAACACTACTGAAATATTCCAACTCTTGCATTTCAACTAAAGAAATTCAAAATGAACTTTGAAAAATTAAGAAAATGTAACTGTGACATGGTAAACTACTACTAAAAACTACTGAAATATTCCAACTCTTCCATTTCAACGAAAGAAATTCAAAATGAACTTTGAAAAATCAAGAGTATATAACTGTGACATGGTAAAACATAACCAAACACTACTGAAATATTACAACTCTTGCATTTCAATGAAAGAAATTCAAAATTAACTATGAAAAATCAAGACAATGTATCTGTGACATGGTAAACCACAACCAAACACTACTGAAATATTCCAACTCTTGCATTTCAACGAAAGAAATTCAAAATGAACTTTGAAAAATCAAGAGAATGTAACTGTGACAAGGTTAACCACAACCAAACACTACTTAAATATTCAAACTCTTGAATTTAAACAAATAAATTAAAAATGAACATTGAAAAATCAAGAAAATGTAACTGTGACAAGGTGAACCACAACCAAACACTACTGAAATATTCCAACTCTTGCATTTCAATGAAAGAAATTCAAAATGAACTTTGAAAAATCAGGAAAATTTAACTGTGACACGGTAACCCACAACCAAACACTACTGAAATATTCCAACTGTTGTATTTCAACGAAAAATATTCAAAATGAACTTTGAAAAATCAAGA
Organism: Artemia sp. Qi Xiang Cuo; assembly: GCF_049724085.1. Lineage (NCBI taxonomy): Eukaryota > Metazoa > Arthropoda > Branchiopoda > Anostraca > Artemiidae > Artemia > Artemia sp. Qi Xiang Cuo. The sequence continues at coordinate 70,268,632 of NC_142800.1, forward strand.
ATATTTAACTGTGACAAGGTAAACCACAACCAAACACAACTGAAATATTCCAACTCTTGCATTTCAACGAAAGAAATACAAAATGAACTTTGAAAAATCAGAAAAATGTAACTGTGACACGCTAAACCACAACCAAACACTACTGAAATATTCCAATTCTTGCATTTCAACGAAAGAAATTCAAAATGAACTTTGAAAAATCAAGAAAATGTAAATGTGACAAGGTAAACCACAACCAAACACTACAGAAATATTCCAACTCTTGCATTTCAACGAAAGAAATTCAAAATGAACTTTGAAAAATCAAGAAAATGTAACTGTGACACGGTAAACCACAACCAAACACAACTGAAATATTCCAACTAGTTCATTTAAATTAATTAAATTCATCAATATCAGTTAAAAATAAGTAAAATGTAACTATTACACTGTAAACAACAACGAAACACAACTGAAATAGAAAAACACTTGCATTAGACTGACAGAAAGTCAAAATTACATTTAAACATACATGAAAATGTGCATTGACAAGGTAAACCAACCACAAGTGAAAAATTCCAACTCTTGAATTTAATATTTTGATAAAAAATATGAACTTTTAATAAACTTTATAATGTAACTGTGACAAGGTAAATCACAACAACACACTACTGAAACATTCCAACTCTTGCATTTCAACGAAAGAAATTCGAAATGAACTTTGAAAAATCAAGAAAATGTAACTTTGACAAGGTAAACCACAACCAAACACTACTGAAACATTCCAACTCTTGCATTTCAACGAAGGAAATTCAAAATGAGCTTTGAAAAATCAGACCTTTGGAGGGGGAGGGGCCGGGGGGAGGGGGTCGTTCTGTGTCTCAATGCACAAAAAAAGTATAAAAAATGGGGGAGGGAAGGGGAGGGGAGGAGGGGAGGAGGGGAGGGGAGGAGGAGGTGGGAGGAGGAGGAGGAGGGAGGAGGAGGAGGGGAGGAGGAGGGAGGAGATGGAGGTAGAGGGTCCCCTTTGGGGGGCCAAAGGGGGGAGGGGCCCTTTGGGCCCCGGGGGGGGGGTCTGGGGGAACCTTGAGGGCCGGGGGGCCCATTGGGAGCCCAGTGGACCTTTGAGGACCGGTGGCTTCCTTCGGGGTTGGGGTAGTGGACCTCACAACACTGTTCAAATGGAACTTGTGTATTATAACGACCACAGAGTTTCACCCTCAATTTCTCTTCTAAAACCTTTCCTAAAATCTTCTTTCAAAATGTCTCTAACTGTTTCGCCGAAATAATCCCATAAGCTGTCTAAAACCGTTTCGCCAAAATAATCCCCTAAAAGTAATTTCTGTGTGTTCCTTTTGTTTGGCATCTCTACGCTAACGCATTTCAAATTTCTAGGAAACCCTTTCCTACGTAAGTGTCTTCATCTCATAAATTTTCCTAGCTAAACTATTAGGGTTTCGTTAGAATATCAATTTATCTCTCCGACTTAAAGCTCCGTGAAGCCGTATTTAAAAATAGAATTTCTATCTCTTTAGACTCCCGCATAATTCCAAGATAACAAGTGATGTCAATTATAATTCCTGACCCTAAAGATCAATGAAGCCCTATTTAAAAATAGAATATTAATTTTTCTCTCTGACCTAAAGAACGTTTATCCCTCAGACCTAAGATTAAAGAAGCCTTAATGTTTCTTAATTCTCCCCTTCGTAAATCAATAATTTCCCCTAGCAATTATGTAAATCAAGTTCACAGGTGCTACTCGTGACAGGACCACGTGGTTTACGGTTTTCCAAGTGAGAAAGTTCCTGTTTTTACAATTGAGAAAATTCCTGTTTTTTCATTCTCCGTGATAAAACAATAAACCACGTGGTCCTGTCACCCTGTTTTTCAAATTCTCACTGACAAAAACCATAAAACATCCATAATTTGATGTTGACATCAGAGAAAAATATCAAATAAATCGAACAACACACATAACCATCCATGAAAACAACCATAAATGTGAGAAAATTCATGTTTTTCCATGTGAGAAAATTCCTGTTTTTTCATTCTCACTGAGAAAACCATATAAGAGACATGAATTGCTGTTGACATCCATAAATGTGACAAAGTTCCTGTTTTTCAAATTCTCACTGACAAAAACCATTAAACATACATGAAAAACATCAAATAAATCGACCAACACACATAACCATCCAAGAAAACATACATAAATGTGATAAAAGTCCTGTTTTTTCATTCTCATTGACAAAAAACCATAAACCACGTGGTTCTATGCCAATATATGGTGTTAAAAAAAGTTGTAGGTGGCAGCAGGGGTGAGTCGTCGCGCTGGTACCCCCTCCTCTACTTATATTTTTTTAAAAAGAAAATAACATGAAACTGCTTTTGGGTATGCTTAAGTTGAGTTTAACATTGTCAAGATCATTCTTTAAATTGTTAATTAGTGAATCAAGTCTAACATTCAAAGTATTAGATGTTTGACAAAGGTTCAGTAATGTCAAATCATCCACAAATTTAAAAGAGTTGTCCAAACTTGGTAAAACATTATTAAAAACTATTAAAAAAGCTAAAGGACCTAACTTAGTCCCTTGAGGTGCTCCCCAGGAAATCGGGGAAAAACCTGATGAATCCCCGTTAGGGAGGACTACACATTGCTCACGGCCAGACAAAAAGCTAGCTAACATACGTAAAACAAAATCTCTTGCACCTAAAGCCCTTGCATTATCTATAACTGTCTGATGATCCAAATTATTGAAGGCTTTGCTAATATCAGCAAAAACAGCCTCAACGTAGGAGCTATTCAACTCAAGATGTTTGAAAATAGTATCAAGTATATAAATTAAGCAATGCGCGGTGCTATGATTCGGCCTAAGGCCAAACTGCTTTGGGTTTATTTTATCACGAATGCCGTAAAAAAGGAAATGGTAAATAAAACTTTCAAAGATTTTAGAGAAAATGTGTGTTTTTGATATTGGTCTTAAGTCAGAGTGACCGGTTGGGGTCTTAGTTTTAGTTCTAGGAGATATAATATCTCGTTTAAAACAAACTGGGAAAATACCATCTACAAAACATTGGTTAAAAATAGCAGTTAGAGGTACACTTAAATACTTGGCACATTCCCCAATCAATATGGTATGGATATCACCTAGGTTTACTGATTTATTTGTGTCCAGAGATTCAAGTTTAAGTTGAGTCTGCTGAATTTCAATCGCAGAAATGTCACTCATTACACTGTTGGCCAGCATATGCTGGAGTGGAGGGTGAATTTTACAAATTGAAGCAAAATGATCTTTTATGACATCCGCACCCACTGGGTCACGATTACTGTCCAGTAAGAAAAACTTTGAAGAGACCTTTCCCATGAGATCTTGGACACTTTTCTGGAATTTCTTAGGGTCCGAATACAATAACTTATTGAGCACGTGCGCACCATGCTCCTTTATTGCTTTACGGATTTCGCTAACAACGATGTTTCTAAACTTTCGAGATTCTTGGAAAAATCCTTTCTTAAAGAGTTTATCACGTTCATTTATTAGGCACAAAATTTTTTTATTTATCCACGGTTTGCAGTTTGATTTGCGCATTTATCAGGACAATATAACTGGAAAAGTTCCGCTGAAAACTTAGAAGCCATTTCATTACCATTGGTAAGACATAGGATATTGGCCCAAGATTTGGAACTAAGTTTTAATTTGAAATGGGCAACCTTCTCATCAGTAATGGGTCTATAAGAGTAACTGATAAATTGCTTTGGGGGAAAGGAAGATAAGGGGGTCCAAAAGATGCATAGATGGTCCCTTACCCCTAATGGAGGGGCCATTTTGGGGACACAGTAGTAATATTCAATTTTGGTAAAAATTAAGTCTAGGATTTTATCACGACATGTAGGCGACTTGACCACTTAATCAAGGCTAAGAGCTTAGCTAATCCACTTTTGATCTAGCTCCTTAAAATTACCACATTATATAATTGCAGCATAGGGATACTTGCAGCGAATTCTGTCAGTATAAAGTTGCAGATATGCCGTCAGCTCCTTCTTAAATCCACTACGAGGAGGGTAATAAATATTAAAAAAAATAATGCAAGATACTTCTTTTGGTTGGTTTTTGGCCAGCTCAATAGCAACATAACTTGGTTTTTGTTTCTTTTATATTTTTCATAAAATTAAAGAACCCTATTTGGAAGGTTAGACCGACAAAAAAAAAGCAACTCCTCCACCATGAGATAGAGAGATACCATCTTTGTCTATCCTGGGCTTAAAATGGGAAACATAATTTTGAATGGAACAAAAGTCTTCAGTTGCAGACCATGTTTTGATAAGGCAAGCAATATCCATCTGGTTTTTATCAAGATTAATTTGAAATTCATCCATTTTATTTACCAGTGACCTTACATTTGCTAGAAGGATTCTGGGAAATGTGTAGGAGGAGCAGCTATGTATAAAACCAGGGTTTCTTGAGTTGTTATTGTAGACTTGTTAGTTCTTGGGTACATTTGATGTAAATAACGGGACTGAGGAGATGGACTGATTTGGCAATTTAAATGGGAGGGAGCTGGAACGTAACATGGAGGTCTCCTGAATGGGTTTGTTCGGTGCTGTTGATAATTCGGATTCCTGTCGCTTTTGAGGGCTGGTGAGAACAGTGGGCTGGTGTGGAGAACTTCGTTTTTTGGCTGCTCAATATTCATAGTGATAATACACGGGAGAGAGTTTGACAGTTGATGATAACTCTTTCTGGTATTATTAAAAAGTTTTTTGAATGCGCCATAGCCATGATTCAAATGAATCCGGTCACAACCAAAACAACGACCACTTCCAAACTTAAAACAAACTTTCTGGTGTAATAGTTGGCAGTCAGAGACTTTACACTCATCCCCAAAATTAAAACTCTTGCAAACATGTAGATATTTACATTTTTTGCCTTTTTTGCAAATATCATTCCAGGCGAATTTGCATACCCCCTTATGTGTAGTCAGTTCATGACCGCTTATCTTGATTGACTTGACCTTTAGTTCGCATTCATTGAAAATCATATTCAAAAGAAATCATATTCAAAATCTTCTGGAAATTTCTCTGTTTTTTAAAAATCACATTATATAAAAACCCCCATTTACTATGCTACCAGTACCTACGGCCTTATTATTTTTTAATTCTTTTAGTAGTATATCTAATTCTTCCTCTCAAAGTAAATATTCGTTTTCTTCAAAAATTTCTTTTCTTCAAAATTATTCTTTCCTGTATCATTTGAAGTTATCAAATGATACCGTAATACAGTGGTATGATACAGTAATACCGTATCATATTGAATTGAAGTTATCAAGTATTTTGCAATAGGTTGCATCAAGACGCTGGGTAATTGTAGACAGAGAAAAGCCAAGACAGATAGTCCAAGTAATTGAGAGGTAAATGTTTAAATGGCTGGGGCACGGGTAAATGGTTGGAGTGTGTATGACTCTCTTATTGGACACATACTTGTCAGGTTAGTTTTTGGAAAGGCATGCCTGCCTAGAGTCTTAGGCATGCTGATCAAGAATTCAAAAAGAGACAAACAAGGCACACCCACCTATGGTCTTAAGAAGGTTGACCAAGTATTTAAAATTTACATAGGACCATAAATTTGCTTGAAATAACAGGCAAACAATCGTTTAAAGTCATCTTTATCTTTCAAATAGTACCTATTCGTTGCCTAAGCTTAGCCCCACATTCTGAAAAAAATTTGAATTTTTCACAAATTGATGTTTTCTGACTGCATCAGCTTAGACAAATTCAGTGTGTACCCCAGAAAAACATCCATCACAGTAAGGGTCACTATATAGTCCAAGCTCAGGATGTGTATTGAGCAGACTTCTGGCTTTTGACGACGCCAAGGAGTCCCCATTTGTCTCTATGTCTTCTATGGCCTTAAAGATCGGAACTACTAACTGCTTTGATATTTGTATCGCATCGTGTCTTTCGACCCATCGAGTTTCGCATACTCCTTTCAGATTGACTTCAGTTTAGTTTTTTATGACAGCGCTTTGCTTGGCACTGAAGTGAAAGAAATTAACTGCATCATGAATAACCATCATACAGTTCTTGATATCAGGAAGCTTGCTCGAGTCCGTCAATACCATGTTCATGGAGTGGGCGACACAGTGAACATACTTGGCGAGTGGATATTTGTTCGAGATAAAAGCCTGGGCTCCTGAAAAATGCCCACTCATGTTTGCAGCCCCATCATACCCTTGTCCCCTGCATAGTTTCATATCGAGACCAAGTTTCTCCATTCGACTTATGATAAATCGACCGAGGCTTTCACCTCGCAAGTCTTCAACAATAGCAAACTCGACAAACACTTCCCTGATCTGAAAAGTTTCGCTGTCCAAAAATCAAAGCCATAGAGCAATCTGTTCCTACCTTGATATGTCGGTTGTCTCGTCTGCCAGGATGGTGAAAAAGCGAGCCGATTTAACTTGATCAGCAATCTTTGCAGTAATGAGCTTTCCACAAATACCAACTAGTTCGTTCTGAATTCTGGGGCTGCAGTACTGGACATTGCCCGCGCTTTTCTCACACACCTCTTTCATTATTGGATCGTCTTTCATCTGATAGCGTAGTAAGGTCCTAAAATTTCCATTGTTTTTTACAGGCTCTACAAAGGTTAATTTCCCCGAATCCTCATCCCCACGCATTGCAAGTCCTTGCCGTCCACACAACAGTATTGTTTCTGTGATGAGACGAAGCCTTTTTCTGTTTATTTCTATTTCATCTCTTTTCTGAGTATTCAATACTTCCACCATAGAGGACTTTTGCCTGCTCACTGTTGCCAGAAAACTTTCCCCCCAAACAACAGCTTCTTTATGGTAAGAGTTTGATTGATGTTTAGAAAAGTCTTTCCAGGGCATTTTTCCAATTCACGTGAGGCTCTATGACAAGCTGCCCTAATTTTTGGTGAGACCCCCTGCCGGCTTGATCACAAGCAAAGAAAGCACAATATTTGCAGAAACACCCTTTTTTCACTGAAGAAAATACTAGCCAAGCGTACTTATCCATCCAGCTAACTTGAAACTTCCTTGTTTTTGAGCCTGTGATATAAACTGGAAAAGGATAGTCCTTGTCTTGCTCAAAATGCCTTTTCAGTAAAGTATACTTTGTTTCATCAAAAACCGAATCTCTTCTTTCAAAAAAGGTTCCAATGTCAAGCTCAACTTCAATATTTATTTCATCACGTTTGTCTGCTACTACCTCATCATTTGGTTTTGATTCTTGAGCTGAAGTCAAAGGCTCAGTCGCAACTGCAATGTTTAGCTGATCACCATTGCCACTTTTTTCTAAGTGAACCTCACTAATTCGTCGTTTTTTACCCCAAAGCTGGAGAATACTCTGTTGTTTTTTCGACATATCACACTTGTCCTATATTTAGCAACACTTGGTTTTAGACTGGCAACTGCAAGAGCACAGGCCTGGATTTAATTGCAAGAATGAGTGCTAGGAAGGACCACCCACGGAAGGATCATCCCCTATGGAAGGACCACCCACGAACAGATGATCATTAAAAACTAACAGTTAGCTTAAAAAAGTTGGACAGGAAATGGATTAATACTATGCTGGTGACCCAATCGGGTAATTACAGGCCGACAAATCATCGAAAACGGTTAACACATTATGTCTAGATCAGTAATTAGTCACTATCTTTTATTCGGTGAGAAGTATCAGAAAATTATGGGAAAATAAAAATCTTGCGATTTCGAGGAGGGTCTGGCCTGGAGGCCCCCCCTGCGTCCGTGCTTATAAGGCCCCCCTGCGTATAAAGCTGAGACTTTCAGGGCTACTACTTTTAGTACTGCCACTATTACTACTATTGAACAAAATCTGAAAAGCTTGTGTGTATCCGGGTTGTCAAAATGTCATCAATATAATGCCTAAGAGGCAAAACAGGAAACTCAGTTTAATGTTTAAACAATATTTGAGGGGGTTGTAAAAGTAAATCAAGAGGTACTGTGTACTTTATAGATTTTCAAAACGGTGTATGTGCAATATTCCTGGAACAGCTAGGGGTGATACATTGGAACTTTTAGAGCATGTTATCGGGAATGTTGAACTAAATGAAAAGATATAATGTCCATCCAAGTTTGTCATAAAAGAGCATTTGCACTATCTTAACAACGGATATCGGTATTTTTACCTTTATCTGTTCACTTTTCTGTAAACGCATGTTGCCTTTATCTGTTCAAAGCATGTTATTGAAATTGGCGTCGCAGTAATACCTCAGAAACGACCGAAGGTTTTAAACTGAACGTCTTAGGGCTAATACACCTACTACTGCTATCTTTACTACTACTAGTACTACAACTCCAACTTATGCTACGATTAATACTACTACTAATATTGCTACTGCGACTATATGCGAATTTGACTGCTTGCGCTCATAACTACTTGCGACTGCGAATACTTGTGATTGTGAGTAATTGCAAATCCAATTTCTTGCGACTGCGACTCTAACTACTTGTCACTGCAAAATGAAATGCAAAAGCGGATGTTAATTTAAATGAAACCCTCAAACCTTCTAAGCCTCTTTAACCCCCCAACCTCTATGCTAAAGTGCGAATTTTTCCCCCAACACTTTATTAACCTTTTCAGACCTGAACCAAGAAGGAGTTGCGTAAAAATTCTGAAAATAGCAGAGAGTGATCCTGGAGGTTCAACTAGAACATATTTATTTAAAAAAAAAATTTATTTCATTCTAAATCCAAACTGTGAATGGTTCCCATATGGTCACGTCAGGTATATACAGATACTATTTTAGGTAAAAATTTGTGAAACAGTTGCGATCTGGCTTCAAACACAGTCGAACTTTGCACTTCGAACACATGATTCGACTGGTTCCACCCCTAACGCACTTCTCATAGTGCCACCTTCCCTTTTCAGTCGTATCCGCAAAATGCGAGGTCTGGTCAAACTTTATTGATTCCGAAGGCATCCCGTCTCACGAGGTAGACGTATTGCGCTTTGTCACTAATATGGATGGTCTTCCAACTCGAGGACTTTGAGATACGCCAGTAAGAACCAACCCACGAGCAATGTCCATTTTGAAGTACAGAAGAGACATATGCTGAACATTGGTCTGCTTACACGGTCGGCGGTGTATCAGCCAGGCGTTGTTAACAGTCATTTCAAAAAAGTAGTGCACAATCCTCATATACCATTTCTTCGAGCGAATGTCAGTCCTGTAATGCTCCAGGAACATTTCAGCAAGATCTACGCCCCTCCATTGATTTGTTGTAGTCACGGACGATTCAGGGGCGATCAACTTCGACGTATTTCCGTGTTGTGCCATCCCATTTCTGACACTTATCAATTGGGGTGACTGCACAGTATGACGAAGCCAAATGGACTGGTTTGTTGTCATACCATTTTACTACCGATACTTCTGAATGTCTTTCGAAACGGAAGTCCACTGACCCTCGTCCATTCTTCTTCATGTTGGCGTCGGTATCTAGAGCAGTGCCCCTCATTATGTTGCTGCGTATCGTACCACATGACTCGATGCCATATTCAACCCGAAGCTTGTGAATGAGATCGATGCCAGTATAGAAGTTATCAAAGAACAGCTTGAAGTTCATGAACCTTGGCAGATTTTCTACAAGCCGAAGAACAACGTCAGTACCTTGGCCAAGTTCAGAAATTTCAACAGATCCTTTTCCTGTATATATCTCTATGTCACGCACTATTCCACTGATGCCGGCTCTCGTGAAAACCTTTACACCCCACGAGTGGGGCTTGTCCTTCAAGTACTGTCGAAATCCAATTCTTCCTTTGAACGGATCATCTCTTCGTCAATACTTTGGATCTCTTCAGGGTCTATTTTTTTCAGATTCTCCCTGAATGCGTCGTATAGTCTTCTGATCTTGAACAGTTTATCATTACCAGCCTCCCCTTTCGGTATCATTAAGGTATCATCGCAAATGTGGAAGAAAGATCTCAAGCTGATGAACCTATCTCTGCTCATGGTATCAGCCACCGGGGAATATCGTATTCCCTTCTCCCAGTACATTCTCATAGCCGGAAGTTTGAGAATGCTCATAAGCATTTGAACTCCAATAAATCTGTGCAGCTCTTCAAGAGAAAGTTTCAGAACAAGATTCTTGTTTCTCATGGTATTCAGGTTCGTTTGGTCCACAATGTTTGAAAGAATGTCTTCTCTGATAAACATTTGGAATAGATCAAGAGGCGTTTGTACCTCGTCATACTGTGGCATCGAACCCTTCCAGGTAATATATCGAGGTTTGGGCTCCATTTTTATTCAATTGTATTGTTTTACATTCTTTGCTACCTTCTTTTTTGCTACTGGTTTTGCCGTGACCTGAGGAGCATCAGTTGGAGTTACTAGACTGGCCACTGCTTGGGAAGGAGCATTTTTCTTAGCTATTGTAAGGACAAAGGGTTCAGCAGGTGCAATAACTGTTGCTGACTGCATTGCAGAAGAAGTTGCCACTGGTGCTGATGATGTGCTTGAAGAACTGTTTGACGCTGCTGTGTCATTCAAGCCCGGGAGAGGCAAATCGAATTGATCCGTGTCATCGCCATTGTCTAACTCGAACCTGCCAAGCATTGATAAAGGGATGTCGTCTGTGTGGTCAATATCCTCTTCATCACTTCTGTCTTCATTGCCATAACAGTTGAGAGAACATAGAGGTTGAAATTCTTGATTTGGATTGTCTGGTGCCCAGTTTGGGTCGTCGTCGTCGGACGAGATATCGAGATCTGAATCACAATCAGGTATGAATAAAAGCATTGCTGCTTCTTCTGCAGTCATTTTCTTGGTAGCTCTTCTGCTTCTTTCCTTGATCAGTCTCTCTTCTAAGGGCTTAGGACCATGACCTCTCATGGAGTCAGAGCTCGTGCTTGGGCCAGCTGAAATGAAATTCAAGGTAAGTGCATCACTTAATAATAATAATATAATGCAATAAAATAGGTCATTTGCCTCTACACTTGCTTGAGGCATCACACAAAATAGCTCTTTTACCCTTGTTTCCAGTAAAAAGGAGGAACAGAAAGAAAATGTGCCTATTCCCGATCATAAAAAGGGCTTGCTGCCTCGTTTGCTGTATAAATCTGCCTAGGTGTGGTTTGGCAATGAATGCCTGACGTGACCATTTGGTAATCAATCGTTAGCAACCTTGTTTGGGGCTAAACTACAACTCAGAATTATACTAGTGATATCTCATTCGAAAGATCGCATTCTTAGCTACAAAATAATATCATAATCAGGCTCTGAACTTACCAGAAACGCCCAGGTCATCGAGGTCAAAATCTGCACCTTTCCTCTTTTTCGACATTTTATGTTTTGTCTAATTACTTGGACGCTCGCTCGACCGCTCGGGTAAAGCCAAACGCGATAGAGCCAAGCAAGCGCTATCTAGTGGAAAAGAAATCACGGTTGTAACTTTGTCGAGTCGAGAGAAAAAAAATAGGGGGCAAGGGGTATCCGTATGGTGACCACAGGCATGAAAGGGTTAACGAAAGCTCAAACTCATGGACTATTGGAATGGAACAACAGCTGTTTTTTCAATGCTTCAAAAATGGAAGAGTTTACTGGTACAAACGATTTTTGGGTCAAATGTTTTAAACGGTAACTAGTGAGTTAAAAAGCTGCAATTACCAATTAATTACATTTTTTGTACTCAAAATTCTTTCAGTACAACAGTATCAAATTTAAGTATAAATAGTGGGGTTGAGGAGGAGGACAAGGAGAATATGAGAGTTGAAATCATTATGGAATGATTTCCCTTTCTTTTAAGTTGTAATATTGCTTTTTACTTATTTGAATTTTTCCATTTAATTCATCTAATTATGTATACTTTGTGTTATATACGAATCCGTTCATTTCATATCTTTAAAACATTCATTGAAAGAAAAAATCAACAGTATTAAAAAGGAGTTGGGGAATTAAAAAAAATAAAATAAAAAGCACATATGTATCGTCTTATTTCATCGTGTGTATATGTACGTATGTACGTACGTGTGTATGTACGTGTGTATATATACACTTAACCTGTGTATAAGCATAAAAAATTTTTATACTTAACTATTTACCAAAGAAAATCAACATCAACAAAACAGGGTCGGGGCACTAAAAAACAGAATTTAAATCATAAGCGGGACTAGTTACGTCAATAATTTTTCTTATTTTTAACTTATTCATGTTCCTTTTCGTTTTTAGAACCTTTTTATGTTAGGCTACGCTGTCGTATGAGCATAGACATTTTGTTTTTATGAAAGGTCATCAATGAGGTGATTTACGAAGTTTGCTCAAAATGGGTTACTTGCCTGTAATGTAACAAGTAAACTGTAAATTAAAAAAATAACGATATGCTCGTCCTGATACTAAAACTAATACATGATAATTAACAACAATAAAAAAAAGAAATACATTTTATTCTATGCTAGAGTTAAAAATTACCCATATTCTTATGGACTTGATATTTCACTTATTGAAAACACCCAATCTCCACAATTATTCTTTAAACAAGAAGAGCCCAAATTTAATATTGGATTTTGACAAATTAGTTTTCATGGCCATCTTTACTCGTAGAAAAGCCAATAAAAAAATATATAATTTATTTCTGATATAGAATTATTCTTTATAGTATTCTAGATTATCCTTCAAAACATATTTTACGCTTTCATTACTTTTATTCGGAATAATATCCAGCAAGCTATGTTAAAACTCATACTTGACATGTTCAGAATCTAATTTACCATTAGTATTAAGTAGAATTTCACCATTGCACAACATTAAGCTTAGTTCAGTAACGTCTATTTGGTATAGTTAAATTAATGAAGGTTAAGTTTTGCTTTCTTGGCTTCTTTTATAATTAGCACATCAGTTACTGAGTTTTCTACAACTGCGTCACCAGTAAGTGTTTTTATGTTTCTCGTGAAATTCGTGATTTTGAGATAAATCTACAACTTTTGCAAATTGCAGCGAAAGAATAAGATACTTGTATCATTATATCTATCCATCGACGGAACAAAATTATGATATTTCATAGGCTTTTTCTTTAAGCACGATCCAGTTCGTGCTTATGATCATGAGCAGGATTTAATTTCATTTAAAAAGGAAAAGTAAAGAAAATTGCGAAATATATTTCGGTTGATGAATAAGGCTGAATTTTAGCTATCGAACGACAGCAAAAATTTTGGTCTTACAATGAGCCATTAAAATCATAGGGCTAGAGAAAAAGAACATATCAAAAACTTGTAAATATAACATTGTTCGTAATTTAACAATTTCCTAGACAAACTCTGCATCTTTTGCATCTAAAAGGAATTGCATCTACATTTGTTTCTTTTTTATAAGTTTATGTTTCTAGATTGTCAATCATTATTTCAAATTTGACTTCAGTAGAGTAACTTTTCAGGCATCCTATGATGGAGTGAGAGATTTCAGAAGCTTTTACTATGAATAATTTTTCCTATTTCAGAAAGTGAATATTGGTTTCATAGATTAGTCGTAATTTGCGCAAAGGAATTTGATTCGCAGTGATATATTGTTGATCTCTAACCTTGCTAGTTTAAAAAAAAAGAGAAAAATTACATTACCTTTCCAAAAGGCCGTATCCAGGGAATGGTGGTGTCAGATTTAAATCCCCACCCCCTCAAAACTATCGGCCGACTCGTAAAAACTTAACTAATATGCATGTAAACAAGCTTTAGATGGGTTTTCAGATTTTTTTTTGTAACCTCCTCCTCTCACCGATAAACTACTCTCCCCCCTCCAAATAAAAATCCTGAAAACGCCTCCTTGCCTTTCAATTATAATGACAATAAGAAAAAATTTTCCGCATTGGGACTTTCAGAGCAGTGAATAAAACCATATATGTTAGAAACAAGATAGTTCTGTAATGTTTTCGAATATCGTTATCGAGGGGAAAAGGCAAAAGAATAAACCAAATATAATAAACGGAAAATTGAACAGCACCATTGCAATTGATTTTATAGTCTAAATATTTAGGTATTTCAGGAGTATTTCTCTTATTTTCGGTACATGCTATACACTTTGGTTGGCCAAGAAATATTCAAAATTTCTTCGAGAGCCATTGCCTCATGGCCTAAACACTAAAATTTAACCTGTCTCCAGAATTTGAATCTTAGAAAAGAAACTCAGATGGAGAAGAAATGTTCCTCAGCGTGCAGTACTCATGCTTCGCGAGGTACTTTAGTTCAACTCGGTTGGCAAACTAATAGGCTCGTCAGGGTACCAAAAGAGTTTACCAGTGGGTGCAATATGGATATTACCTTCCTCACGCTTAAAGTAACAATGGTAAAAATACTGATATAGTTCTTCCAATATTTTAAAACTGCAAAATTAGTTAAAACTTCAAAAGGTTAATAAAAACAAAAAGTTTATTACAATGTTACGGTTTAGCAAAACCAATATTCCCTTTAAATATAAGCACTATTATTTAAAATATTAGTATATATTCTCTTATTAGCGAAAATGAACACAGCAAAATAAAACCTGATTCGTTATTGCTGAGTAGAAATCAGCAAATTTTTCAACTGCAAAAAAAAAAACAAAGAAAATGTTTATCAAGAAGAAAGCCATATAATCACATTTACTTACTAAACACATAAATAGAAAAATGAAGGTTGAAAACGACACATTATAGGCGTTGTTTATAGACGTTTATTGAGGGATGTGTTTTTTAAATGCTTTTACTTTGTTTATCGCTTAGAATGAAAGGAAGTATTAATTAGGGGGCACAGCCCAAAATGAATGTTGAATTTTGGCAATTGCGCTTGTTGATTATCCATCCACTTAGACAAAAAAAGGAAAACAAAAAGAATAATACTTTAAATAAAAAACTCATTCATCTTCGTTTTCTATATTATTCTCCAAGGTGTAGTTCGTATTTTCAGCGACTTTGCTTGACAAAGTCTCATGTAAGTTATCTTCAACTTCAGTCTGTATGTCTTCCACGGCTTCTTTTTCATCTTCATTAATTATTATATCACCATTAATTTGTTCAGGCTCGTCTGTTAATTCAGTTACAATTTCTGAAGGTCTAACTTCACCTTCTTCCATCTCCACTACATGTTGCACCTCAGTTACTTCGTTTTCTGCATTTGCTTCATCTGTTAAGGTGACAATTTCTTCGACCAGTTCTACATCAAGACATGCCTCCTGTTCTTTTGCTTCTTCATTATTTTCTGCTTCTTGATTTTCAGGATTTGTTGAATACAGAGCTTGATCTAGGGCCTCAATCATGTTTTCCTGCAACATGAAATTAAACAAATGAGCAATAAACTCATAAAGATAACGCGCGTGGGAAAAGGGATGGCCCAAATTATTTTGGAGTAACAGCATCCGAGAAACCCTCTGGAGCGAAGCAGCGAGATTTTACCAATAAATTTTTATCATAAGAACAGAATGGATAAAATATATAGGGCTTGTTTAAGAAGATGAAGATACTGTCATGGTATGTAACGAAATATCCTTTTTGGTCGTAGTTGACCTTGGTGGCATTTTTTTTTTTTTGGTTTTGGTGGCACCTAAAAATAAAGGAATTATGAAATCATAAAGCACCATAGAGATTTTGGATATATATTCCTATATTCCTCTCCGGCCTTTTGAGAATGCAAATATTGATGATATCTTTACATTTTCAACAAAAAAAAAACATTTTAACATTGCTCGGCTGTATAAAATTTGGCATTTTTCTCATGTGGAAATATAAAGATATTACTGTTGGGTCTCTATCGAGGCAAAATTATACAGAAAAATAATTTGTCTTCTAAGATGGATCATCAAGCAAAACATCAGTTTTGCGGAAATGTCTTGAAGTAGTTGCTGCCTCGCGTGAAGCAGTGAAAGTTTTAAGTTGCAAGAACGTCCATATTTACGTTTCACAACATCCAGGCAGTCTGAACCGAGTGGTATTTGTGAAGCAACAAAATGACGGTAGGCTCAGTACTGCCTTTGATTGATGGCGAGGGATCGGCTTCTTTATCATGCTCAAAATAGGCTGTTAAGTTTCATCTAGGAGTTTCGCATTGCTTTGTTTTTTACCTCACTGCTCCGAGCTTCTAAAACTGTGGAGACAATGAGGAGAAGCTTGATGAGCTTTCGCAGGAGTGCAAGATGTCAAAAAAAAAGAATTCCTGATTGCAAAAATTTCTCGAAGCTGCATAAAATTATGAAACAGGCACACAGTCCTTTTTTTTGTGCGCGCCTCAAAATAATAATGGCTAATCATGTGGACCCCCAACGAAGACGCAAATCGTGAAATGTTTTATCTTCAGGCTACTTGTAGGTATTCAACCCACACGCCCAACTCCTTACACTTTGAAGTACCATTTGACCTCTGTCTCATTTTCTATACCTTTACAGTTCATTTACAAGAGGACCATATTGTTACGATACCATTACTAATTGATAACCTTACGCCTTAGTGCATTGACATCAAAGAAGTTCGATTACCTCTTTTTTTCATTTCTGTTTCGATGAAAAGGTTTAAGCAATTCTGGCCAGTTCTAGTCATATTTATCTATCTGGACTATCCGAAAAGCGGATGAAGATTTGCTAGGTGTTTTCCAGAGAAATTGCTTAAGGATTGTTCTGGGTACCCGGCTGACTGACCGTATTTCAAACAATAGGCTATACAAAAATGTGGTTCAATACCGCTCTCTAGGGCTATAATGAAAGAAAGGTTAAAACGGTTAAGGCGCTTGCTCTGAATGAAGGCTTCAAGATTTCTAAAAGTTATTTTGTTTATCCCGCCGTGTAGGGCTGAACGGAAAGCTATTTTTTACCGTCTGGGGTGGGAGGACGTATTAAAAATAGGATTGAAGGAAATGGAAGATTAGTGGGCGGGTGTAAAAACGGAGGCTTTGAATAGAGTGGGGTGGAGGAGGAGCGTGCGTAGCTGTGTTGGCCTCAGGCGGCTTGGTGCTGCGGTGAGTTTTTAGCAGTAGTAGTAGTAGTTTCATCCAGATTTTTAAAGAGTACTATAGACACAAACAACCTGTTAAAATTGAACCATACACCACAAGATGCCCACTGACAAGCTATGTAGTCTCATATCGTCTCCTAAAGTTGTGACTGCCTGGTAGATTTGGAAGCCAAAAATGAGTGTCAGAAAGCTGGCAGGCCCAAAATGCTTAGATGCTAAAGGATTGGACCGGTCGGAAAGGTGTTGCTTCAAAGTCAGCATACTTCAGAAAGATATCATTTGTTCATTGATGAAGGAATTAATGGGGTGTGGCATTAGGAGGCATATGTTTTGAAAGTGCTCAAGAATTGATTGTGTCTTGTAAAGTCTATGTTTTGTTGTTCTTCATCCGTAGTTTTTGATTCAACGACAAAACTACAAGTTCGAGCGCTTTGCGAAGAGCCTGTGTTGAGTTCTTATAAAGCTTCCGTCGTGAGTTTCCCCAATCAGGGCGTTTGGATTTCCAAAATCACAGAAAGCGTCTAAACATCATCCCAGATGGCATTTTTGGCCTTGAGATAACGTTAAAAGACTCAACCTTTGCTAGATTAAATAAAAAAAACGAAAGTAAGGAGCGACATTAAAACTTGAAACGAACAGAAATTATTCCGTATATGAAAGGGGTTTTCCCCTCTTCAAAGCCTAGCTCTTTACGGTAAAGTTTGTATTGTTTTAAAAAATAGAGTTGTGAGAAAGAGTCGGACTGTAGCGTAAAGAGCGAGACGTTGAGAAGGGGACAACCCCTTTCATATACGGAATGATTTCTGATCGTTTTAAGTTTTAATGTCGCTCCTTACTTCTTTTTTTTTTTATTTATCTAGCAAAGTTTGAGTCTTTTAACGTTTTCTCAAGGCCTTTTTTTTATTTAATTTCTGAACGATTTTGAATTAATGCAGATTTTGATTTTGGCTCACAGCACATGAATAATTAAAACGAAATTTGCACATTAATTTTACTTGTTTTTTGGCTAAATCGCTTTCTCGAAATTTGTATCGGACAATAGAAAAAAGGGGCGAAGGAGGGACTAGTTGCCTTCCATTTTTTTCAGGCTACTTAAAAACGTCACTAGAACTTTTAATTTTATTTACGAACATTTTTTTATTTTTTTTCATTAGTTTAGGAGCATTATTGCCTACGTCGTGACTCGACGTAGTAGTTAGTTTAGTAGTTTAGTAATAAATATACGTAACTTACGAATTAATTTACGTACGAACTTCTATATTTGTATGTTTTTATTACGTATATTAGGGGGGTTTGGCCCCTAGTCAATACCTCGCTCTTTACGCTAAAGTTGGAATTTTGTTCCAGTTCTATAAATATGACCCCTTAATCACGAAAGCCGTTTAATTATAATAAGTAGCTCTTATGAAAGTACTGAAAAAACTTTAGTGTAAAGAGCGAGGTATTTCCTTGGGGGAGAAACCCCTAACATATGTAATAATTTCTGTTCGTTTTAAGTTTTGGTGTTGCTCCTTACTTTCAGTTGATAAAACTTTTTATTTATTTAATTTCTGATCGTTTTTTAGATAATGCTGGTAATTCCGGCACCCCCTTCAAAGCAATGTCGCTTCCCCCATGAAAACTTCCTCCATGAAAAGATCCTCCCAAATAACCCATCCCCTACTACCAGAAAAAAATCCCCTTGAAAACGTCTGTTTACTCCCCAATAACCAATACTATATGCAAACATTGGGCAAAGCTCATAGCTTGCAGCCCTTGCCCCTCAAGTTTTTGGTCACTTAAAAAGGGCATTATAACTTGTGACGTCTGTTTGAATAAGGCCTCCCGCAATATTCTAGGACCACTGGGTTGATACGATTACCCCGTGGAAAAAAGAAGAACAAAAAAGACAAATAAACACGGATCCGTGATCTTTCTTCTGGCAAAAAGTACAAAATTCCACATTTTTGCACATAGGAGGTTGAACCCTCTACAGTGGATTCTCTGATACGCTGAATCTGATAATGTGGTTTTCATTAGGGTTCTATGACTTTTAGGAGGTGTTTATCCCTTTTTTGGAAAATAAGGCAAATTTTCTCAAACACATAACTTTTGATGGGTAAGACTAAACTTGATGAAACGTATATATTTGAAATCAGCATAAAAATTTGATTCTTTTGATGTATAAAAATTCTGCTTTTTAGAGTTTCGGTTACTATTCAGTCGGTTCACTCCTTACTTACAGTTTGTTACCACAAACTGTTTGATGAAGTCTCCTTAGAATACGAAATACTTTAAAGTAATGTCCATAGACAGGTAATCAAGTCCTAGAGGGATAGTAAGATAAGGATAAAAGTCCCTCAGCGCCACTGATGGCACATAAGGTGTCGAATCGACGTTTTAGCTGCTAGGTCCATTTTGCAGAGACAGGTAGCGAGTCTGGTGCCCAACCTTGCGGCACCCGGAATTGGACCCAATGCCTCGCATTGTAAAACAGATTATTAATCCATTGTGCAACCATAAAGGTCTTAGGAGGCTAGCTAAAATTACCATTTCAGTAGCGTGCAACCAGTATAACGAGTGACCACTAACCCTTATTAACAACAATTATATCATAACAATTGTAAGTATTAAGTATAATAATGTTATTTCATATTCCTGGAATAGGTTAATTGAAATAAACTTAATTGAGATAAACACGTTTAAACATGCCATACTAGAGTTTCTGTTTGTATCAACATCAAACAGATCTTCTATGTTTCTTTCTCATGCTGTTTAGTTTTATGCCCCAAATTGTTTTAACATGTTGCACCAAAATCTCGAAGAGCTGAATCTTTTTCTTGTACGGATTAGCAGGCACTTTAATTTCCTCCATTTTATTAAATATAAGACAACTGAAAAACCTCCAGATTCTTCTCTTTCAGAACCAATAGCAATTCTAAGACCTTTAACTGGGTATTGTTTCAAAACCAAGATGAATAAGGAAAATATATCGGTTTTAGAATTATTCGTTTTTTACTAGGTCCCCCAATAGGGCAACCATAAAAACTGTATGTCTTAAATAGTCCTTGGAAACAACTGAAAAAAAGTAAACTGAATAGTTAATATATAATTATATTAATTGCTGAAAGTTAAGCAATTCAAGATTTTAAGTACTAAAGAAAATCTTTGTAATGTAATTCTTTTTCAGTAAAGCTTTAGACTTTTACAGTTAGGGGATGGACAAGGGGGCAGTATCAAACATTTGATTTTCTTTGATATCCCCTCAACATTTTCTAAAAGTTTTACCTTAACATTCTTAGCCTGTTTGGAACTCAGGATCCAACATGCCTTCTTTCCCCAGTATTGCTACTAATACTACTAACAACTCACCTCAGCACCAAGCCGACTGAGGCCAACACAGCTACGCATGCTCTTCCTCCATCCAATCTATTCAAAGCCTCCGTTTTTACACCCTCCCACGAAGTTCCCATTTCCTTTAAATCTTTATTTATGACGTCCTCCCACCCCGGACGAGGACGACCTACTTTTCGTTTAGCCCTAGACGGTTGGCCGAAAAGAAGAATCTTCGGCAATCTGTCATCCGCACACCGTGCCTTAGCCACCTCAACCTTTCGTTCATTATAACCCTAGAGAGCGGTATTGAACCACATTTTTCGTGCTGCCTATTGTTTAAAATACGGTCAGTCAGCCGGGTACCCCGAACAATCCTTAAGCAATTTCTCTGGAAAACATCTAGCAAATCTTCATCCGCCTTTCGGAGCACCCATGCTTCAGAGCCAGATTTGACCATTGTCATCATTGTAGCTTCTAATATTCTAATCTTGGTTTGCAGACTTATCTTCCTATCCTTCCAAACTTTTTTTAACTGTAAAAAAACACCCCGAGCCTTGGCTATTCTAATTTTAACATCTTCACTGCTCCCACCATCTTTACTAATAATGCTACCAAGGTAAGTGAAGCTGACCACCTGATCAATCTTTTCATTACCCAACATCACTTTTTAATCTTTACTTATTCTTAGCCTAAGTGACTTAGTCTTCTTAACACTAATTTATAAACCAATTCTAGCACCCTGAACTCGAGAAACCTCTAAAACTTTATTCATTTTGCTCATACTGTCATCTAGGATGCTTAAATCATCAGCATAATCTAAGTCCAGGTTACTTTTTCCTACCCATTTCATTCCGTGATCTCCCATTGCCTTTGCTGTGCTCTTTAAGACCAAGTCCATCCAAATAAACCATACAAAGGGGGATAGAACACAACCTTACCTAATTCCTGATTTAATACAAAACCAGCTGCTAACCTCATTTTCTACCTTAACCGCAACAGTGTTATTCTCGTACGTAACACTTGTAACTTTTTTGTCTGGTACATACAAGGATAAAACCTTTACTGAAGCTCTTCTATCAACAGAATCAAACGCTTGCTCATAATCTATGATAATGAGGACCAAAGGTGTTTGACAACTCAGGCACTTCTCAATTGTTAACTTAAGAGTGAAAATTTGGTTGACAGATCCTCTGCTTTTTCTAGAACTGCACGATTCTTCTCTTAAAACTTTGTCTACAGCATCTCTCAATCTAAAAAGTACCATATTACTAAGTAAAATTTGCTGCCTACAGACACCAGACTAATGCCTAGATAATTACCACACTCACTTTTATTACCTTTCTTATAAAGTGGCTTAATTAAAGTTTTCCGAAAATCATTAGGTACTTCCCTTTTTTCAAAAAGCATATTCATAATCTTTAGTAACTTATTTCTAACCTCTCAGCCACCATATTTAAGAAACTCATTTACCACCCTATCAGCACCTGGTGCTTTATTATTTTTTAGTCCTCTTAGTACTGTCGGTAATTCTTCTTCACAAAACAAATTTTCCTTTCTATTATTTTTTCTCTATTTTGTGCAAGATTGCTATTCCAAATTTTTGTCAAATATCTTTGGAGGCAGGGCTGTTGAAAAGAAATGGCTAAAACTTGGTTCAGAGGACGGGTTGCGCTCCAACCACTTTTCAAGATCTTCCTCAGCATACTCTGAGAGATAAACTTAGTTCCCTCAGCTCTTCTTACGATATTAAAGATATACCTTTTGAATAAAGTGACTGAACATTATATCTTTGATTTAGTTTGAAATGCCCCTCAACATTCCCCAAAGTTTCACCTTAACACCCTTAGTCTTTTCAACCACACCTAGAATCAAACACTTCCTATCCTTTTCCTAATGATAAATCCCACAGGCAAAAAAAGGGTAAATTACATAATTTACAATCTTTACTCATGGGGCTGTGAGAAGGAGGGACATTTTGTACCAGGAGGCATAGTTAATAGACCTTTTGACTGTTCTGAACAAAATCGTTTTTTTTCAGAATTATTTAGACGAGGGAAGGGAGCATCTAAAAAAAAAAAAAAAAGGCTATCGAAGAATAACCAGCTATCGCAGAACTGGATGCCTTCCGATAGCTCTTCAACATTTCCATAAAAATTCCCTGAAATATTTAACTTAATACCCTCAGCTGTTCCTTAGATATTGATGATACACCCTTCTGGCAATCAGCACACACACAATGTCTTTTGTTGTGTTCTTCAGCCCTCTCTACAATCATAGGCGGCTATGTAATCCCCATAAGCATTTATTATTTGAGCTTTTGACTATTTTGAACAAGATGTATATTTCAAAATTTTGATAAAATACTTTTTGAGGGAGGGCAGGGCATATATGGAAGTATAGCTGTTAGACCTTCTGACTAGCTTAAACAAAATGACAATTTCAAAATTCTGATCAGTTTTGAGCAAATAAAACTACTAAAAAAAGAGAGAAGGAGCTGTTTGTCCTCAAGTCTCTCTGTAGCATCTCCTGAACATACTTTGAATTTTTCAAATAAATATAATATTGCTGATATTCTTTTTTTGCTACCAGCAAGTAAATAGTATGTTTTGATTGTGTTAGGAGGTTTCACCTTGATACCCTAAGATATTTGGGGGACCCTGGTTAAAAATTTTTCAATAGAAATCCTTATATATTAATAATGCATAAAATGCATGACTTATAGCCTTTGTCCCGGAGGCTCGGGGGATGTGTGTCAACACCAAATATAGTGCCTATAGAAAATTTGACTTTTGAATAATTTTGAACAAAATAGATGTCTAAAATTTTATTTGTGTAAATTTGAGAAAAATGGGTGTGAATGGGGGGCTGGTTGCCCTCTAATCGATTTGACCATTATTAAATAAAAAAAAAAATTATTTTTAACTGAAAGTAAGGAGCGACATTAAAACTTAAACCGAACAGAAATTATTCCGTATATGGAAGGGGCTGTCCCCTCCTCAACGCCTTGCTCTTCACGCTAAAGTTTGACTCTTTCTCACAACTCTATCATAGGCAGCGAAATAGTGCTGCCTAAGTAAAGAACGATGTTGGCACAATGTATTATTTTTTTTTCTTGCTTTTAGACCAGGGCACTTCGTATCGAAGGAGTTGTCGTACGAGAAGGGCTCATTTGATCGGAAATTGGAATGGCTTGTGCCCTTTTTAATAGTCAAAAGTGTTTGGAGGGCAACTAGCCCCCCCCCCACGCCCAGCCGTCCCCCAAACATATCCAATCAAAATTTTGAGATAGCCATTTTGTTCAGCGTAGTTGATTTCCAGATAGAAAATAGGATTTTGAGGAGGTCACTCCCCCACAACCCTCAGGGCATGGGTTTTAAGTTATTCCCTGGGAGCATACAAGAATGATGTTGGCAAAATGTATTTTTTTTTTTTTTTTTTTAACCAGGGCACTTCGTATCAAAGAAGTTGTCGTAGAAACTTCGAAAAGGGCTCATTCAGTTGGAAATCGGAGTGGCTTGTGCCCTTTTTAATTGTCAAAAGTGAATGGAAGGCAACTAACACCCCTTCCACGCCCACTATTTCTCGGAACACATCCAATCAAAATTTTGAGATAGCCATTTTGTTCAGCGTAGTTCATTTTCAGATAGAAATTAAGTTTTTGAGGATGATACTCTCTCACAGCCCTCAGGGCAAGGGTTGTAAGTTATGCCCTGGGGACATATAAGGTTTTTATAGAAAGAGTTGTGTAGAGACTTCAAAAAGGGCTCATCCGATTGGAAATTCAAAGGGCTAGTGCCCTTTTTGATAGGAAAAAGTGATTGGAGGGCAACTAACCCCCCCCCCCCCTCACGCCCACCTTTTCCCCAAACACATCCAACCAAAATTTTAAGATAGTCATTTTGTTCAAAGTAGTTAAAAGATCTGGAAATTAGGACTTTGAGGATGACAACCCCCCCTCCCCCCACAGCCCTCAGGGGTATGGTTGAAACTTATATCCTGGGGGTGTATAAGATTTGTATAGAACGCGTTGTCGTAGAAACTTCAAAAAGGGCTTATTCGTTTGAAAATTGAAATGGCTAGTGCCCTTTTTAATAGTCGAAAGTGATTGGATAGCAACCAACACCCCTTCCACGCCCACCATTTCCCCAAACTTATCCAATCAAAATTTTGAGATAGCCTTTTTGTTCCGCGCATTTTTAAGTTCAGGAAATTATACCTTTGAGCAGGACACTCCCCCCACAGTCTTCAGGGCCAGGGTTATAAGTTATACCTTGGGGGTATATAAGTTTTTATTGAAACCTGTATCATAGAAATTTGGAAAAGGGCTCATTAGATTGGAAATTCAAAGGTCTAGTGCCCTTTTTAATAGTTGAAAGTAATTTGAGGGTAACTAACCCCCCTCTCACGCCCACCTTTTACCCAAACACATCCAATCAAAATTTTTAGATAGCCATTTTGTTCAGCGTAATTTATTTCCAGACAGAAATTATGTTTTTGAGGAGGACACTCCCCCAGTGGCCTCAGGGCAAGGGTTTTAACTTATGCCCTGATGGAATATGAGGTTTTTATAGAAAGAGTTGTCGTAGAAACTTCAAAAAAGGCTCATTCAATTGGAAATTCAAATGGCTAGTGCCCTTTTTAATAGTCGAAAGTGATTTGAGGGCAACTAACCCCCCTCTGACACCCAGATTTTACCCAAACACATCCAATCAAAATTTTAAGACGGCCCTCAGGGCATGGGTTGTAAGTTTTGCCCTGGGGGCATAGGAGGTTTTTATAGAAGGCGTTGTCGTAGAAAACTTCAAAAAAGGCTCATTCGATTGGAAAACGAAAGGCCTAGTTGGAAATTCAAAGGGCTAGTGCCCTTTATAATAGTCAAAAGGGATTGGAAGGCAATTAACCCCCCTCTCATGCCCACCTTTTCCCCAAACACATCCAATCAAAGTTTTGAGATAGCCATTTTATTCAACGTAGTTTTAAGTTCTGGAAATTAGGTCATCTAAGATGACAACCCCCCCCCCCCCACAGCCCTCAGGCAATGATTGTAAGTTATGCCCTGGGGGCATATAAGGTTTTTATGGAACGTGTAAGATAAGATAAGATAAGATATTTATTTCAAAAAATGACTATCACAAGCCCCGAAGGGCCGAATTCGCATTTCGGGGTCATATAATAAAAAAAGACATAAATACCACAACAACTAAAAAACTGGCTAAACAATGCCAAAAACAACAATATCAGAAAGGCAAAGCCATTCATTAGTCTAAAAAACAAAAAGTGTCAAAAGTACGAAAGTTAAAAAGGCACAAATTAAAACAAAACCAAAAAAAAAAGTAGATAAAAATAATTTTACAAAGATTCAAAGGAGAGTATATAAAAAGGGGAGGGAACGGAAAACCCAAACGGACACCAGCATGGGTATCACCAGTAGAAAAACCACAAAAAAAAAAAAAAAAAAAAAAATACTAGTGGTTTATTTTATAATTAATTACGGGGACAAAGGTTTTTTAATACATGGAGGTTAAGCAACGGATGGGGGACAAGATAGGGATGGGTTCAGAAACAGTACGTGGCAGGCGGTGTCTGGATGGGGAGTGTCTTTTGGGGAAAATGTTTTCCGTGCGAGTGTTTATTATTGCATTTTTTGCAAAACGGAGGCACAACGTTCCTCTCCTGTGCTCAAGAGTTTCCAGCTTGGCCTTTTTTAGAAGGAGTGAATATGGTACCAAAGTTTCTTTAAAAATTATTCTTAGGGCTCTTTTTTGAATAGATTCAATTTTATCTGATTCATCACGGGAGATGCCAGGATGCCAAACTGGACAAGCATATTCAAGATGCGGGCGGACAAAGGAAGTATAAATCCTTAAAGAATGGGATGGGAGGATGTTAAATTTATTCAAGAGCTTAAGGAGAGACATGGACGCATTAGCTCTACGGACAATATCTTTCACGTGGATATCCCACTTTAAATTAGAGGAAATTGTAACCCCAAGTAATTTAAAGGAAAACACAGAAATATCTGGGGGGATAGGGTCAAGGAAGGCGGGAATAGATTTCAAGAAATTTATCGTCATTATATTTGATTTAGTGGAATTAACTTTCATATTTAGGTTCTTAGCCTCATCCGAAATATGGGATAGAACTTCAAGGGGGTAGATTTTAATGTTCCTGTAACATGTTTCTAGGATCGTGAAGTCATCAACATATTTCCACCTCTGGAGGAAGTCCATACCAATATCGTTATTCGTGACAAGAAATAAAAGTGGTCCCAATAAGGTTCCTTGAGGAATTCCACAATATATAGGGAGGGGGTTAGAGAAAATATTTTAGTATTTAACAACTTGGGATCTATTTGAAAGAAACGATATAACAATATTCACTAACAGAGGATCAAGCGTTGTCGTAGAAACTTCAAAAAGGGCTCAATCGATCGGAAATTGAGATGGCTAGTGCCCTTTTTAATAATTGAAAGTGATAGGAAGGCAAATAATACCCCCTTTCACGCCCACCATATCCCCAAACACATCCAATCAAAATTTTCAGATACCCATTTTGTTCAATGTTGCAGAATGTTCTGGAAATTAGGTCTTTGAGGATGACAACCCCCCCCCCCCTAGCCCTCAGGGCAAGGGTTGTAAGTTATGCCCTGGGGCATGTAAGGTTTTTATTGAAAGCTTTGTCGTAGAAACTTCAAAACTGCCCATTTGATTGGAAATTGAAAGGGCTAGTGCCTTTTTTAATAGTTGAAAGTGATTGGAGAGCGACTCATGTATGGTGAGCCAAAGTAAAAACCTGCATTAAGTTAAAAATGTTCCGAAATTAAATTAAAAACAACAAGTTTTTTTTAACTGAAAGTAAGGAGTGACGTTAAAACTTAAAACAAACAGAAGTTATTCCGTATATGAAAGGGGCTGTCCCCTCCTCAACGCCTTGCTCTTTACACTTAAATTATACTCTTTCTCCTCTATTTTTTAAAACAATAAAAAACTTTAGCGTAAAGAGCGAGGCGTTGAAGAGGGGACATCCCCTTTCATATACGGAATAATCTCTGTTCGTTTTAAGTTTTAATGTCACTCCTTACTTTCAGTTAGAAAAAAACTTGTTTTTTTTATTTAATCAATAACATAATCATATTATCTTTTCAATTTCTATTTATAGCTCAGTATATTCTATCACCATAACTCTCCTTTGTTTCTTTTGTTGGAGAGAAATAAGCGGGCTCAAGTCCAATTTCACTTTTTTTTTATAGATACCATTGATGGTGCAAGTTCGTCATGTATGTTCGCAAGTTCGTCCGCAAATTGGTAAATGTCGACTTTCACATGTGAAGTCAACTTTTTCAATTTAATGCAAGGTTTGATGATGATAGGTTAGGTTAGATTAGATTTGGTTAGTTGACGTTAGGTTAGCTTGTGTTAGGTTTGTAACCCATTTCTAATACTTAGAACCAAACTTAACCTAACCAAAACTAACATAATTTAACCTAACTTTAACTTTTACCATCATAGCTTGCATAAGACTGTAAAAGCTGACTCTCAAATCTAATTGAATCCAGGCAGAGAAAAAAGAATATCGGACACTCACCAGTGAATGTCGACATTAACCAGATTTCGGACATTCACTTTAATATATATATAAAGTAAAGCTTGAAAATTAACATTTACATTCACAAAACAAGTGAATATTAGATATTAGAGGGAAAACATCTACTCAAATTTCAAACAAAAAGTCTATAAATTAGGTAGAAAAATACCGGAAATATACGCAATGGATAAATTAAATATCAAATAAACAAAAATAATGAAGTTACCTTTAATGGCTCTTTTTCCACTTGGTCTTCTGGGAGAGGGGATACAGGGAGAGGACTGCCTCCTTCATCACTAGAAATAAACCTGTGATCTAGATGGAAAACTTGTTCATTTTCTGATCTTACATGTTCATCATACCCTTCGGCATTTTGGTGGTCATATGCAATTTCTTCAATATCGGACTCTACTGTCACGTGCGGAATTGGGATGTTTTCTGGGAGGTTATCTTCCAAATCTGGGATTGATTCCCTGTCAACATTTCCATGACACTCGGGTTTAATTTCTTCTGTGTCTGGTCTACCATCAAATGATTCAACATCTTTTGTCTGGGAATCTTGAACTTCCTCGATTTGCGCATCTTCTGCTTCATTACCTATTCCCATATCGGTGCTGTCTATTGCACAAGTTTCTGGTTCTTCTGTGGTTTGAGGAGGGTCTTCTACTTTTGAATGTTTTTTCTTTTTTTTCTCTTTTTGTGCAGGCTGTTCTTCTGGAGCTTCTTGTTCAGCCTCCACTTTAGTATTAGTGTCACAATCAACTGGAAGTGGTTCAGTTTCAGTTGATAGGGGAGTGTTTTCTATTTTTGAATGCTTCTTCTTTTTTTTATCCTTCTTTGTCGACAGTTCCCCTTCAATATCACCATTTTGAAGGACTACAGCATCAGTTTCAGTCAAATTTTCACGCAGAACTGTATCTAAGACTTCATTTGTATTCCCTTTATTTTCTGTAATTGCAAGGTTCTCATCTGGAGCTTCAAAATTTCTCATTGGATTATGAGGACTATGATCGGGTATTGGATCTTTTTTCTCAAATACAGGAGGGACATAAATCAAATCATTTGCCAGGCGTTCACGCCACGGAACATAGCCATCAGCTAGAAGATAATAACTTTTTACTCTCAGCTTAACCACACATGACCAACACACGAGAGAAGAAAGAGACAGAGACGGAGAGAGATAGAGAGAAGGAGAAACAAAAGAGAGGGCAAATACATAGGGAGATACAAAGAGGGGAGAGGAAAAGAAAAGGGAGAGAGAGAATGAAAGATCTTAAGCCGAACTGGCCAGCCATGAAAAAAAGAAAAAAACAAAGAGAGAAAAAATGACAAACGACAAACAGGACTGCGGCGAGTAGAGAAAAAAAGATGAAAAACTAAAACAAAGCGGATATTTCGCCTGTATGCAAACTAGACAACCTCAGCACAAGAGAAACAAAGAAAAAACCAAACTAAGCTAAAAACAAATTAAACCACCAGCAATCAAAACAAAATTGTCACTACTGATCCACGAACAGAAAAGAAGCTATTAGAGTTACTTCGATGAGAAAACCAAAGCAACAACAGTCAGTTGCTTTGGTGTTCTCATCGAAGTTACTCTAATAGCTTCTTATTTTTTCATTAATAATTATTTATTATTTATTGTTCCTATTTTTTCAACACAATTACAGTAGCAAATCTTGTTTGTCTCTTAGTGTCCGGTTCATTGGCTTGGTTTGAATAAAAAGGTTATTATCAAGTAAACAGAGGTAAAAATCATTGGGAGAAACTTAATCTACTTTATTTGACTGGAATAAAATATCATAAATTGCATTTTAGCCAAATTCACCGGCATCTCTATTTAAAGCTAGGTTTTTTAATAAAATGTTATTAATTTTTTAAGTTTTCCCCCAAAACTTGCTTTAAACCACAGTCCCAAGATATCAAAGAGACATTTTCGAACATAATAAGTAGTAATAATTTGGGTGGTTTTCTGAATTCTGGAAAGGATCGAACTTCAGTGGAGCACCAAAGTCGAGTCTATCATATTCCAGGTACTTGCAGAAGATCCTATTTGGGATGTACAAGCCAGAATTTGAGAATGAGATTTTGTAGTGATCAAGACTATTTCGTCGGCCATAAAGCAATATTTCAAACCTGAAGATTTCACATCAACGCGAAAATTCCCAACCCTCAAATATATTCAACAAAACCTATTGAAAATTTTGACAACTAAGTGGTGATCAAGAAGAAGCCTTAACATTAAGAGATAGAAATTCACACGAACATTCAATCAGAAATTCTGATGAACATTCAGAGAAAGTATAACACTGGAAAACAACAAAATTAACATAATCTGCAAGCTCCCATCCGTATACAACTAATTAAGAGAGTGTAAGACGCGTAAACTAAGTACGAGACATTTGAATGTTGATTAATTAATATGCATGTTGGGACTTTTTAAAAATGAATTGTAAAGTTAAATTACATATTTTTTTTTATTTATCACTGTTAACCTTGCTATGAAATATAACTAAAATAGAATATTGAAATATGGCTGCCTTGTAAGCTGTATTAACAAGATAATCATCGTTTGTAACGAATAAAACCTTTAGTTTATTTAGTTCTGAACTTTCCTTTTTTATAGGCTAAGGTCTAAATTAATTTTTTTAAATTAATGTAGAATTTAAAGAAAAATTATTTATTATCTCGCAAATGCATGATATTACTTGCGATGGATTACTTTATAGTCAAAATAGAAAAGATAAATTACTCATGGCGAATTTTCATTGCTATTTAGACACATTATTGAGCAGTCTATTTTGACACATTGTTGAGCATATCACGTTTTCTACTCTGTTCAGCGTAGAAAACAAGCGCTCTGCACTAGAAATTGCAGCAGAGATTGTTGCAAATATTTGGAGAGCTACTTGAGATATTTTGAAACAAATCTAAAAACAAATTTTCTACTCTGTTTAGTGTAGAAAACAAGCGCTCTGCACTAGCAAGTGTAGCAGAGATTTTTGCAAATATTCGGCGAGCTACTTGAGATATTTTGAAACCAATCTAAAAACAAATTTTCTACTCTTTTCAGCGCAGAAAACGAGCGCTCTGCACTGGCAACTATAGTAGAGGCTGTTGCAAATATTCGGAGAGCTATTTGAGATATTTTAAAACAAATTTAAAACAAATTTTCTACTCTATTCAGCGTAGAAAACGAGCGGTATGCACTAGCAACTGTAGCAGAGATTGTTGCAAATATTTGGAGAGCTGAGCTGTTTGAGATATTTTCAAACAAATCTAAAAAACAATTCTACTCTTTTCAGCGCAGAAAACGAGCGCTCTGCACTACCAACTATAGCAGAGGTTTTTGCAAATATTGGGAGATCTATGTGAGATATTTTAAAAAAATTTAAAACAAAGTTTCTACTCTGTTCAGCGTAGAAAACGAGCGCTCTGCACTAGCAACTATAGCAGAGATAGTTAAAAATATTCAGAGAGCTATTTGAGATATTTTGAAAAAAATTTAAAACAAATTTTCTACTCTGTTCAGCGTAGAAAACGAGCGCTCTGCACTAGCAAATGTAGCAGAGATTGTTGCAAATTTTCGGAGAGCTGTGTGAGATATTTTGAAATGAATTTGAAAACAAATTTTCTAATCTGTTTAGAGTAGAAAACGAGCGCTCTGCACTAGCATGGGTAGCAGAGATCGTTGCAAATATTCGGCGAGTTATTTGAGATATTTTGAAACAAATTTAAAAACAAAGTTTCTACTCTGTTCATCGTACAAACGAGCGCTCTGTGCTAGCAACTGTAGCAGAGATTGTTGCAAATATTAGGAGACCTATTTGAGATATTTTTAAACAAATTAAAAAAATTCAAAGTTTTAATTTTCTTTAACAGCTCAAATGGTAGTAGGGGTTTGTCACCAAAGTTGGCTGAATATATTAACTTCGGGCTAATTCAGCAAGTTCAATTCTTAAATCTTTTGTGTACTTACGAAATAAATCTGCTGTTTTTTACCAATAAGTTCATTTATAATGTCTTGAAAGTCCCACAATACAGAAAAACTTTTACACAAAGATGACACTGATTTAAATAGAACAATCATATATTCTATAAAATTGTCCAGGATAACATTGAAAATGTCACACTCGAATACAGTCTTACAATCGTAAATGTTTTCTGCATTATCCTTGCAGTCTTCACCAGGTGTTTTCTTTCGTTTCTTTCTTCTTTTCTGTTTCCCTTGAAGTTCTTGGGGTCAACCAGTGTTTCAGCCACTATCTGAGCTTCACTAAATATTTGTCCCCATCCTTCAAAGCGAAGGTCCTTCAAATCGTGTATCAAATCGTGTTCAAATCGTGTATCAAGTATCAATTTTTTTTTTTTAATGCAAAAGCCAACATTCCTTGAAGATACTGCGTCACCCTATTTACGATGTCAATTGACTTCAAAATGTAGAACCAAATATATGCATGAAGAAGGAAGTTCTTCTTCCTTGAAATAGGTTTCAATGCATCCGTGTCACGATTTTATGATTGACTGCAGTTCAATTTAGCAGTTCACGTAGTTCATCAAGGGCCTTTGCAATTCCTGACACATGTTAACCAACTGGATTGACACTATCTACTGTGGCTGACCAGTGAGTTTTGGGCATTAAATGAAGAGAGCTTGGTATTTCTGAAGATATCTCATCTTTGGGGGCCAGAGCCAACAACATTGTGCAATTTTTGAACGCTTCCAAAAGAAGTCCTTGTATCCTGACAATTATCCGCCACTTGTTTTCCACATTGGCATAAAGAATGGTAAGTGCAAGCAGAGAAAAAGAGTGCCTGGGCTACATTACAAGCACCTCTAATGGTACTTTTATTGTTGTAGTTCTGGCGTTTACAATCCTCCATGGGAATCTCATACTGTTTCAGCTTATCTAAAATAAACTCAGAAATTCCTTTCCCACTTTTTTATGAATAGTCGATGAGGCACAACAGCATTTCTCCAAATCTATGGTTAGTTGGTTTTCTTGAGCGAAAAAATTTAAGTTTCTTAGAAGAGAAACAGTCTATTCAAAATGCACTAGGTCGGGTGTCGCATCAATTACTACAGTGTAGAACCTTGTCTTCTAAACGCAGACAATTTGAACCTTTTCTTGATGTCATGATGTCCAAATGGACCTTAAATTAGAAGTGGTGCCTTTGTAAAATAACATTTTTTTTAATTGGACCTTTAATTTTTGCCTTGGCTTGTCTTTTGTTATTATGAAAGATTTATCCAGTCCATATTTTTTATTTTCAAAGGTATGGTAGGCATTGATGACCTTATCCATGTCAAAGTACAAAACCAAATCATCATCGCTATTATTTTCAATTTGCTTGCTTCGTTACACCTCGGCTTATCTTTCGTCATTATAAAATACATAGCACCGAACCTTTGTTTTTTTTAACAAAGGATGGTAGGCATTGATGACCTTATCCATGTCAAAATCCCATACCCGATCATCATCGCTATCATTTTCAATTTTGGCACGTCTTGATTCTCGCTGTCCAGGTTCATTTTCATTGACTCGCTGCTCTTTATTTTCATTTTTGAGTCACTCACTTGTTCGGTGTCATATGTCTTCTAACCGCGTGTGTCTTTGCCCTTCATTTTCATTTTTAACACCCTCTAATTGTCGTTTTTGCATATCTTCTAACCGCCCGTGTCTTTGCTCTTCATTTTCATTTTTGGTATGTTTTTGGATCTTGATTACTTCAGACAATTTAGCAATGGTCTTTGCTTTAGCTGTCCGTATCGGTGTTGTCACAATTGATGGTCCAGGTTGTCAAATTTCACATCTTATCACGTGACGTCATTTGTTTTTTTTAACAGAGGTATGGTAGGCATTGATGATTAAAAGGAAATATCACTGTAACAATAAGAATCTTCGTTGATAGTTGTCAGGGCTTCCTTCCACACTTCGTTATATGTTTTTCGTTTATTTTAAGGTGGTAGCAGAACTTTTAACGTACGTTGTCTTTTCACACGAGAAACTGCAACGTGTAACATTCCATGAATAAAAACTGGAGTACTAAGGTCGGCCCCGATAAATTCAAAAATTTGCCCCTGCAACTTATGTATAGTCACGGCAAATGTGGGTTGAATGGGAAATTGATGTCGTTGAACAGTACATTCAAGTTGACCTTTACTAGAGTCTACTGTGACTCGCGATAAGTTGATTTCTTTTCCTGATTTTTCCCAGGAATTATATTTGTCTTAATTATGTTGTTACATAATTCAGTAACAGTGAGACGGGTCACATTCCATATCCCTTCTGAAATATCTGAGTTAGGCAAAAGTACAACTATCGTATTTTTCTTTATTTTTAAGTCACGTGGTGGTAAATCTGCTGTGTCAATTGAATTGAGGAATTTTGGAGTAATTTGAATTCCACCTCTTTTTTCTTTTACAGAATCGTAACTTTTATACGATTTCTATTCTCATGGAGGACGATCGACAATTTTCGCATTTATTTTAGTAACTTCTTTGTTGATTAAGGCTAAAATAACTCGATCCTTCATTGACTGGAAACTTTGTTTAGACAAACATTTCCCAATACTTCATCAATTAAATTGCCACTGGAAATTATATCCTCCGGTAATTCAATTTCATTAAGTTCATTTTTAGGAAGATTTTCATTTCCCAGTTCGAGGATGTACTTTGCAAATGCTTCCTGTTAGGATCGACCCAAATTTTTCTCTCAAAGGAAACATGTTTGAAATTCTTCCAAACATGACTTTTTTTTTATTGATAAATCAAGGGTTTCACTGCGGTGGCTTCGGGGTTGAACTGGTAAACACTGTCGAAAATCACCTCCAGCAACTGAAATTTTCCCACCAAATGGTAGGTTTGGATTTGTAATGGACCGCAACAACTGATCCATAATTTGTCAGCCATACTTGGGAAGCATTGGTGCCTCGTCAAGTAGGAAAGCATCTACTTGGGCTAATTCTAAAGCTCTGTTTGAACCAGGTCTTATACGAGAAACAGAATCTGGAGAAAGTGGAACTTTCAACCCAAAGGTCTTGTGTGTTGTTAATCCTAATGGCAATAAAGTTGCTGCTATTCCTGTATAAGCCATACATTGTACTTTGTATTTTTTTTTTCCACGCAGAATGTGATACAAGGTCTTATAAACAAATGTTTTACCGGTACCGGCTATTCCGTCTATGAAATTTTTTTTCAAAATAATTACGACCGTTGACAGCCAGTAAAATATTGATCAACAATTTCAAGCTGTTTTTCATGCAGAAGCCGCTACATACTTATATCCAGTAACAGCTGACTTACTAGAATTTAGAAATTCCAAGTTTTGGTAATTTTTATTGGTCTCAATGTTGTCCATGCCGTGACGTTCCTCTCAAAAACTATCATTTTGATCTACTATTGCCATCATATATAAATTGGATGCACTAGCAAAATAAGCACGCTTTTCTACAAGTTCTTTAGATAAATTATTTCGTCTTGCATGCAAAATGAAATCCTCTGACAACTGATTTTTCAATCTTTCCCTAAGAGCTTTTGGATCTGCAGGATGACCAAAAACAAGAATCTATGTGAAGAGTATTCGCATTACAGAAGGCATTTTGGACAGTGCCGATTCTTCTAGGGCGTCAAACCACTGCATATCGTCGAATTCAAGGCCATGAGCCAGGCATGATTTTTTATATGTGGAATATACAACATTATCAACTGTCTTAAGATCTTCAAAACTTGTCACATTCTTCACATGTTACAAGAGTAATAATCGTAAATAGAAGCACTCGGGAAAAGCTGCAAAATTTACATTATAAATTCGTCCAATGTATTCGACGAATTCTTTGTTCCCGTGTACTGGTATTGCCATTCCATTTATAGTGTTCGGAATTGACATGGCTCTTTTTTTGGATATCGCAGCTAAATAGTCACCAGCATGCTTCAGTTGGTGTAAAGCAGCGTCCTTTTACATAGGTTTCTGCTTCATTGTAAACCATGCACCGTTTATTTTTGACAATCTTTATTGAAGCACAATCATGTCCCTTGTAGATGTATTTATGTAGATACTTTGTCGGCCCTATGTTTCCTACATATTTGAAATTTATATGACATTAGTACTTTTTAAGCATATGAGGTTTATATGTGGCGACACGCCACTTATCACGAGTAATTCGGCGATTACTAAAATCTTTTCGATTAACAGCACGGTCATGTGAAAATTCTTCTCTATTCATTTCGTCTAATTTTGGATCATAACGACGTCGATACTTTGATTTTTCAGCATCCGCTAGAGATGTGACTGAATGGTACTGCTTTGGAAAACCGAAGCAGCACATGAATTTTCAATTTTTATTGATGATACAACTCGCATTTGGATTTAAATTTCCACATGGATTATGAATCATCCATTTTAAGACTAATTATCTTAATAATGGATCATTGGAATTTGGGATTTCAGCTGAAATAAGATCATCAATTTCAACTGGATTATGGATTCGATCTTGAGGACTCCTCATCAATAGCAAATGCATATGTGGTATTCTCCGCCCGTTTTTGAAATTCAATCGTATAAACATATTCTGCCACCGTTTCAAATATCTGATACTTATCAATATCATTGATTATATCGTCAAATTTTAGTTTAGCAATTCGAGTAACGAGATCGGGACGATCTTGAGGGTACTGTTTTATAATAGCGTTATCATCAAGCTTAATACTTGCTAATTCTTTAAATTCAGGCCAATCAGGATTGTAAGTCACAGTTATAAAGAAATCTGGGGTCCAAGGCGACGAAAAATATCCAAGGCATCCTCAAAATGTTCAGTAAAGTAGCTTGTTGATCCGACGAATGATGATGGTAGTCTTTTTATCAGATAATGCATCCTTTTTCGAGCCTACGTCTTTAAGAAGTCGTGTAACACCTACGTAGTTTTCATCCATAATAGTTTTCTGGTTAAATTTTATCCAATCAGTACAATCACACTCAACACGATTAGCGGTATCAACGAAGTACTGTTGAAAAAGTCTTCCACCAAAATGCAAAGCATTAAAACCAATCCTATGCAGATCGGGTGATACAGCTTGCACAGAAAGGCTTTTTGCATATTCAGGTCGAGCGCAAAGTAAAAACAAGCTGCACGTTTGGAGGCCGTTGTCCGAAAGAAGCAGCAAGTTGATTTGAATTTTCCACATCTCGCTTTTTTTCGCAATCTTTGGCGTAGTCTTTTGAATCTCTCAATATTTCTTCCAAGAGATTCATTAGATTACGAGAGATCCCATAATTCAAAGGATTTGCGAGGCGTTCCTCATTAGCTTCATTGGGGTCTAAAAAGTACATTTGGCCATATGTAGGTGGCTCAATTTTACCTTCAGTAGTTTGTGACGGATGTGCCGCTAAATTGGTTTTGTGATAAATTTGTCCAGCTACTTTAAAATTAACTATATTCCGACTATTTATGGTTCGATCATCGCTTACGTTGAATGAAGCTAGAGCAAAACACGAGTTCAAGTCTCGAATACGTTTATGAAACTTTTCAGAGAGCAGGTGAAGTCCTAAAAAAAGGAAAACCAATTCATTTGGAAATTGAGGTGGTGACATTGCAATTCGACCATGCAAGTAGCAATCTCCAAAAGAATTACCTTTGTTTCTTACTCTTTTTTCCAGAAAATAGAGGGCTCCACACTGAATACGAGCAACGTTGAAGGGTCCCTAAGATTCATATGCTATATTTACTGAATTTATGGTATCTTTGTGCGTATGTATTTGGTTTTGTGCCACACGTTGTTGGTAACGAAGATTACGACGCCGCTGTTCTTCTAACGGCGCGTATCTTCGCTCTTCTTTTTCATTTTTGATATGTTCTAGTTCTCGTTTTCGTTTATCTTCTAACCGCACCTGTCTCTGCTGTTCATTTTCAGTTTTCATACGCTCTAATTCTTGTTTTCGTTTATCTTGTAACCGCGCGTGTCTTTGCAGTTCTTTTTCATTTTTCATGCGCTCTAATTCTCGTTTTCATTTATCTTCTAACCGTGCGTGTCTTTGCTGTTCATTTTCAATTTTGATTACTTCAGATACTATAGCAAAGGCTTTTTCTTTAGCTGCCCGTATTGGTGTTTTCGCAACTTGTGGTCCAGGTTGTCGATTTTCACATCCTATCCCGTTTGATAGTTTAGGTGTTGGTTCCACATAATCATTATTTATAGTATCTGCAACTGCAAATTTTTGTTTTTGGGTCTTCCTTTAGACATGGTTTTGGATAAATAACTGATTGTGTTAGATGTATAACTGACTACATTTGGAAACTTACGGGGTTATATAAGATGAATTACGTTATAAAATGTCTTGATGCCATAACTTACATGACGTCATTGTATCTTTTTTTTGTGCACTACGTCATGGTAATTTTTACTTCGTGACGTCATTTGCAAAAACAAAAATTAAGGCTCTTGACGATTTTTATTATACTTCAACCTATCAAGATCGTTTTTTTTATGTGAGAATATCCCAAGATACCAAATTTCCGGAAAGAATATGGAGCCGTTTTCGAGGAAAAATTCATAAATACATACACAATTATTACTCACATATATACATATATATATATATATATATATATATATATATATATATATATATATATATATATATATATATATATATATATATATATATATATATATATATATATATATATATATACCCCTTGCCTTCTTTTCGGGGCTTGGACTAGAAGAGAAGGTAGAACCTTAGGAGCGTATTGACAACCAAAGCCCTTCTGAAACCCGAAGTGGTTTGTCTCAAAATTAAAATTAGAATTTACAAAAGGTAACAAATGGTATTCAATTACTTTACTAAATTTACAAGAAGCGGTTACATGACGATACCAAGAAGAAGAAAAGAGGCCATTGCCCAACTTTAAAATTCAGCAAGCCGTGCCACATAGGTGGCCATCCGAGACCACCAAGCAACAAAGAGACGTTTGGAAAGGAATCCGCAAATGGACAATAACGGAATGCAATTTGCAGACAAGTGAGTTTTACGAATCCCATCTAAATAAACGGACTCGGATGTCAAATGAAGAATGGACTTACCCACAGTTTAAGCAGAAATATGCATAACTTGACGCTGAGATAACTTGATGTGATAATATTTGGTAATAATTTTCCAAAATAATGGTGAACATTTTGATTGATGGTGAGCATACTATCTAATTTAGAGAAATTTATGACATTTTCCAATCACGTTCACCACGGGGAAAATCAAAGCCCTTACAACGCACCGCACGTAAATGTTTCTTACAGACACGCTTAGTAATCTTTTTAATATCACACACTGTTCCCAATTTTTGCCGATCATATTTTGATCGTATTCGGAGCTAAAACTTAGTCCACTTTTCGTTCGGTTTTAACTAGGGATCTATGTGCCAAATACGCTGACGGGTTCCGACTCCTTTGCTTTGGCACCATCTCTTTTGTTACTTAAAAAGGGCCCTAGACCTTTGAGTTTCGGTAATATTTTACGATGAATAGCTCGATGAAACTATCTCTGGTGGAAAAAAAGCCCCATACGTGACCATCTTTCTCAGAAAAGTTTCTCAACTTTCTCAGGCTGACTCTTCACGCTAAAGTTTTTTAGTATTAAAAGAAAATAGCTTTTAATTGTTTTAATAATGCGAGCCTGCGTTTCAGGAGTCGTCCTTAAACAACTGGGACAAAAAGTCAAACATTAGTGTCAAGGCTGAGGTATCGAAGAAGGGGAAACACCCATCATATACGTAATAATTTCTGTTCGTTTTAAATTTTGAAGGTGCTCCTGAATTTCTGTTTAAAAAACTTATTTTTAAAATTTAATTTCTAATCCCTTTTTAATAATGCCGAGAATTCCGACTCCGCCTCCATGAAAAATTCCTTCTCCATGGAAAAATCTATTAAGGAAAAGTTCTTCCCACGTAAAATACCCCCCCCCCCCCTGCCTCAGGAATATTCCATACAGACAATTCCATTCCCGCTGGCAATTCTTCCCGGAAAATTCCTTGCTGACGATTTCGGCTGAAAATGTTTTCTTTGCGCACTTTCATTTGAAAAAGACTTTAACTCCAAGTTGTTTTCAGATCATGCTGGACCTCCCCCCCCCCCCGCCCCTGTGTAAATTTCTTCCTGAAAATCTCCTTCCCCCTAGTAGAAAGATGATCCCCTTAGAAAATGAACCTTTGAGAATTTATCCCACAGAAAAATCTCCCACGGAGAATTTTTCCCGTGGAAAGTCCCCCCCCCTACAGGAAGGTTTTCTAGACAATTCCAACCCAGGAAAAATTTTCCAAGGACAGTTCCCCTTAACATCTTCACATGTAAAATTGAGTCGGCAAAGAGGAAGTAAGACAAATAAAAATATTTAGTCCATGAATTCTGCCAAATTTACCCAATGTAAAATTTTCTCCGGAAATTCAAACCCCCGAAAACCTCCCTCCCCATAAAAAAATCGTCCCCGTGGGAAATCCCTCTAGCAAAAAATTTACCTCTCCCCCGAAAAATGTCTGTATACTTCCCAATTACAGATACGATACGTAAACATTGTGCAAGTTTCATGACTTACAGACCTTTCCCCAGGGGCTGTGGGGGATCATTTTATCCATGAAAACATATTTACTAGACATTTTAAAGATGCTAAACAAAATGGCTATCTCAAAATTCTGATCAGGTGACTTTGGGGAAAAAGGGGCGTGAGAGGGGTTAGCTGTCCTCCAATCTTTTTGGTCACTTAAAAAGGTCACTAGAACTTTTAATTTCCGTTCGAACGAGTCCTTTCCCGATACTCTAGAACTATTAACTTGGTGTGATCAGCACTGGTGAAAACAATAAAAAAAAAAAAAAAAAAAAAAAAAAAAATTATAAACATGCACCCGTGGTCTTTCTTCTGTCAAAAAGAAAAAACAAAGTTCCACATTTTTGCAACCTCTGCAGTAGGAGCTTAAAACCTCTACAGCAGGGTTCTCTAATACGCTGAATCTAATTTTATGATTTTCAGTAAGACTTTGTGATTTCTTTACGACTTGACTCTGAGGGGATTTTCCCTCCTTTTTCGAAAACAAGGCAAATCTTCTCAGGTTCATAACTTTTTACGAGTAACAGTTTCTATGAGCCGTGTCGCTCCTTACTTACAGTTCGGTACCATGAACTGCTTGAAAGGTTTTGAAAAAGGGCCTTGAACATGTTGGATTCAAGTTTATTAATTATTTAATTGTTCTCATGCTAATGACTTTTGATGGACAGCTTCAAAGTTAATCATTCTTCTGATGTATTTATTTTTGTCACAATTTCTATTTTGAAGTTTCAGCCTCTTACCACGGTATCTCTTTACTTTATAGTCTGATACTGCAAATTGTTGATTTATACACGTTTTATTATATATATATATATATATATATATATATATATATATATATATATATATATATATATATATATATATATATATATATATATATATATATATATATATATATATATATATATATATATCTATTACAAGGTATTTTTTCTATTCATCTATATTTTTTCTCTTCATTTTGACAAGGAAGCTCAGTTTTTCACTCTTCCTTTTCCTCTTTCCTTTTCACTCTTTCCTTTTCCCCCTTTTTAATGTGAAAGACAATTGTAAGTGGCTATTACAGACCGTTCCTGAGATATTTTTAAAATTTCCTAATGTGTAGGTTTGTATCTTCAAAAATTATTCGAACTTTAAATTGTTGATCAGATTTATCACTTTTTCAAGAAAGTGGTTACTTCAAAGACGGGGAAATGAAAACGGAAAATTTAATCTTCTACCTAAAAGTTTTCTATTTATTTGATTAGAATATGCTGAGATAGATTCATTTGAGACTTGAAATTAGGTCTAATAAAAACGCTGCAAATCCCTTTCGGGGAAAGGGCATTTCTGGTAAAATAAAAATCAGGGGGAATCTGGACTTTCCTGGTGGCTCTCTTTTGATCTTGCATATTAAGTTTTTAAAAAGTGATTTTTTTCATTCAGTTTTTTTAAAGGCATATACCAGAAAAAAGTAAATTATAATTAAAACAGATTGCCATGATTGTCTTAAAGAATTATACGTATTTTGCTTAAATAAAAGAAATAGGTTACTCATGCATACAGTGTGAAAAATCCTTAAAATTTCAAATTTTTTTTTTCATGTACCTACCTGTGTTATTTAGGCGCGCTAGCGCTGCCTAAGTAAAGAACGAAGTGGGCACAATGTTTTTTTTTTTCTCCATACCCGGGCGCTTCGTATCGAAGGAGTTGTCGAAGAAACTTCGAAGAGGGCTCATTCGATTGGAAATTGGAATGGCTAGTGCCCTTTTTTATAGTCAAAGTGATTGAAGGGCAACTAGCCCCCTCCCCACTCCCATCCTTCCCCCAAACAGATCCAATAAAAATTTTGAGATAGCCATTTTGTTCAGCGTAGTTGATTTCCATATAGAAAATATGTTTTTGAGGAGGATCTCCCCCACAACCCTCAGGGCAAGGGTTTTAAGTTATGCCCTGGGGGAATATGAGGTTTTTTATAGAAGGCGTTGTTGTGGAATCTTCAAAACAGGCTCATTCAATTGGAAATTTGAAGGGCTAGTAACCTTTTTAATAGTCGAAAGTGATTGGAGGGCAACTAGCCCCCCCACGCCCATCATTCCCCCAAATACATCCAATCAATATTTTGAGATAGCCATTTTGTTCAGAGTAGTTGATTTACAGATAGAAAATATATTTTTGAGGATGAAACTCCCCCACAACCCTCAGGGAAAGGGTTTTAAGTTATGCCCTGGGGGCATAGAAGGCTTTTATAGAATGAAGGTGTTGTCTTAGAAACTTCAAAAAAGACTCTTTCGATTTGAAATTCAAAGGGCTAGTTCCCTTTTTAATATTCGAAAGTGATTGGAGGGCAACCAGCCCCCCCCCCACGCACATCATTTCCTCAAACACATCCAATCACAATTTTGAGATAACCATTTTGTTCAGCCTAGTTGATTTTCAGATAGAAAATATATTTTGAGGAGGGCACTCCCCCGGAGCCCTCAGGGCAAGAGTTTTAAGTTATAGCCTGGGGGCATCTAAGGTTTTTATTGAATGTTGTCGTAGAAACTTCAATAAAGGCTCAATTGATTGGAAATTGAAGGGGCTAGTGCCCTTTTATAGTCAAAATTGATTGGTG
The DNA here is from genome assembly GCF_049724085.1 of Artemia sp. Qi Xiang Cuo. Taxonomy (NCBI): domain Eukaryota; kingdom Metazoa; phylum Arthropoda; class Branchiopoda; order Anostraca; family Artemiidae; genus Artemia; species Artemia sp. Qi Xiang Cuo. The sequence continues at coordinate 70,311,642 of NC_142800.1, forward strand.
GGCAACTATTCCCCATCCCCCACGCCCATCATTCCCCCAAACACATCCAATAGAAATTTTGAGATAGCCAAGTTGTTCAGTGTAGTTGATTTCCAGATAGAAAATATATTTTTGAGGAGGAGACTCCCCCACAACCCTCAGGGCAAGGGTTTTAAGTTATGCCCTGGGGACATATAAGTATTTTTTATAAAAGGCATTGTTGTAGAAACTTCAAAAGGGGCTCAATCGATTGGAAATTCAAAGGGCTAGTGCCGGTTTTAATAGTCGAAAGTGATTGGAGGGCAACTTGCCCCCCACGTACGCCCATCAGTCCCCCAAACACATCCAATCAATATTTTGAGATAGCCATTTTGTTCAGAGTAGTTGATTTTCAGATAAAAAATATATTTTTGAGGATGAAACTCCCCCACAACCCTCAGGGTAAGGGTTTTAAGTTATGCCCTGGGGGCATAGAAGGCTTTTATAGAAGGCGTTGTCGTAGAAACTTCAAAAAATACTCATTCGATTTGAAATTCAAAGGGCTAGTGCCCTTTTTAATAGTCGAAAGTGATTGGAGGGCAACTAGCCCCCTCCCCACGCACATCATTTCCTCAAAAATATCCAATCCAAATTTTGAGATAACCATTTTTTTCAGCGTAGTTGATTTCCTGATAGAAAATATGTTTTGGGGAGGACACTCCCCCGGAGCCCTTCAGGGCAAGGGTTTTAAGTTATGCCCTGGGGGCATATAAGGTTTTTATAGAAGGCGTTGTCGTAGAAACTTCAAAACAGGCTCATACGATTGGAAATTCAAAGGGCTTGTGCCCTTTTTAATAGTCGAAAGTGATTGGGGGGCAACTATTCCCCATCCCCCACGCCCATCCTTCCCCCAAACACATCCAATCAAAATTTTGAGATAGCCATTTTGTTCAGCGTAGTTGATTTCCAAATAGAAACTATATTTTTGAGGAGGAGACTCCCCCACAACCCTCAGGGCAAGGGTTTTAAGTTATGCCCTGTGGGCATATAACGTTTTTATAAAAGGCTTTGTTGTAGAAACTTCAAAAGGGGCTCATTCGATTGGAAATTCAAAGGGCTATTGCCCTTTTTAATAGTCGAAAGTGATTGGAGGGCAACTATTCCCCATCCCCCACGCCCATCATTCCCCCAAACACATCCAATAGAAATTTTGAGATAGCCAAGTTGTTCAGTGTAGTTGATTTCCAGATAGAAAATATATTTTTGAGGAGGAGACTCCCCCAAAACCCTCAGGGAAAGGGTTTTAAGTTATGCCCTGGGGTCATATAACTTTTTTTATAGAGCGTTGTTGTAGAAACTTCAAAAGGGGCTCATTCGATTGGAAATTCAAAGGGCTAGTGCCGTTTTTAATAGTCGAAAGTGATTGGAGGGCAACTAGCCCCCCACGTACGCCCATCATTCCCCCAAACACATCCAATCAAAATTTTGAGATAGCCATTTTGTTCAGAGTAGTTGATTTCCAGATATAAAATATATTTTTGAGGATGAAACTCCCCCACAACCCTCAGGGTAAGGGTTTTAAGTTATGCCCTGGGGGCATAGAAGGCTTTTATCGAAGGAGTTGTCGTAGAAACTTCAAAAAATACTCATTCGATTTGAAATTCTAAGGGCTAGTGCCCTTTTTAATAGTCGAAAGTGATTGGAGGGCAACTAGCCCCCCCCCCCCCACACACATCATTTCCTCAAAAACATCCAATCCAAATTTTGAGATAACAATTTTTTTCAGCGTAGTTGATTTCCTGATAGAAAATATGTTTTGGGGAGGACACTCCCCCGGAGCCCTTCAGGGCAAGGGTTTTAAGTTATACCCTGGGGGCATATAAGGTTTTTATAGAAGGCGTTGTCGTAGAAACTTCAAAACAGGCTTATCCCATTGGAAATTCAAAGGGCTAGTGCTCTTTTTAATAGTCAAAAGTGATTGGTGGGCAACTATTCCCCCTCCCTCCATGCCCATCATTCCCCCAAAAACTTCCAATCAAAATTTTGAGATAGCCATTTTGTTCAGCGTAGTTGATTTCCAAATAGAAACTATATTTTTGAGGAGGAGACTCCCCCACAACCCTCAGGGCAAGGGTTTTAAGTTATGCCCTGTGGGCATATAACGTTTTTATAAAAGGCATTGTCGTAGAAACTTCAAAAGGGGCTCATTCGATTGTAAATTCAAAGGGCTATTGCCCTTTTTAATAGTCGAAAGTGATTTGAGGGCACCTAGTCTCCCTCTTACCCCCACCATTCCCCCTAACACATCCAATGAAAATTTTGAGATAGACATTTTATTCAACATAGTTAAAATTTTTGGAAATTAAGTCTTTAAGGATGACAATCCCCTCTCACCAACAGCCCTCAAAGCAAGGGTTGTAAATTCTGCCCTAGGGGCGTATAAGGTTTTTATAGAATAGTGTTATTACACTATTTAGCAATCGACGAAAAAGTTGGTACTTACCTCTTAAGTGAGATTCAGGTTCAATAGGTTTTCTATGCTCATGTCTAGGTTTGTTTCCAATATTGGCCAAGATTTTAATTTCCAATGGGATTTTTTCGTCATCGTAAAATTTTTGTCTTCTTTTAAGCACAGGTCTCCCTCCAGCAAATTCCATACATGCGAGATGGCTCTTTCCTAAAACAAGTACATCTAGGTAATTCTATTTACTCAAAAGAAAACGAACCATGCTCAATTGTTGGTTAAATCACTGAAGAAGAAGCACACCATTACTTTACAGGAGTGTGTGCACTGAGGCGCATCCCAAAAAGAGAGCTCCTCCCTGTACGAGCAAGTCCATGGTGAAAAGTACGCTTCGAATGCATTGGCTTTCATCTGTGGCGTACTTTTGCAAGCCAATTCGATGGTACTTCTGAATATCTCCGAAATTTCAAAAGTATGCACAGTATTTATAAATTTGTATTTATCTTTTCCAGTTATTTAGATGCTTATAATAACAAAAACAAAATTTAATTAACAAATTTAATTTTTTGTTACACTTGTTGGGTTTCGATTCTGTCTCAAAATGGTAGTTCTACTATATAAATTTGGAAAACCACAGATCTTTTCTTGGCCTTTAGTAGCTAAGAGGAGAAAATCAGCCAAACCTAATAAAATTAATAAAATCCAATTAAATATCATATTTCCAACCTTCTTTTACAATGTTGTTTCTGCTCAAAAACTAGAATAAACTCCACTTAGTTTCAAAAGTCAATTCTTTTCCTTCTCACCGAATGTAATTGGACAAACAAATCTAATAGGACTGACAAGGACATATTCCTGGAAACTACTTTCTTGTTAAAACAAAGGTTCTCCCCTTATCAATGTCACCTATTCTTCAGTTGCTTGCCTCCTGTTTCTTTCTAATCTTTGACAAAGGTGTCTGGAGACATATTGAGTACACGTGTGGTAATACGAGATCTTACTATCTCTTGAATATTGATTTTACAACAAGAAGACATTTTGACTTCTTGTGCCCCTTTGTAAGAAGAGACACTGCCACCACAAAGTGCCGGGCTTAACTATTTTGTGTCCGAGGACTGACCAACATTTTTCAAATTTCTCAAAGAAGTCCTTCAGCTCAATTCTGATCATGATGGAATTTTCCTCTTCCGGCCTTTATACACTTAATATGGAGGAATATATTTAAGTTAAGAGATAAGAATGGGCTAAGGGAGCTTAAATCCTTTACTCTGTTATAGAGCAATTGGGTATAAAAAATAGAAGTTGTAATTAATATACATATCTGCATACAGGGGGAGGGAAGGAAAAATAAAGCAGGAATACTTGGGTAGCCAAAAAATTGTAAATTAGTGGGCATAGGGAGATTGAAAGAGCGTTTTAGAAGCGTTTATCCCTCTTAACAGAATTGCATTTGAATCAAATACTACAATCCTTAAAAGCTATTATAGTGTGCTATTTCTTATTTTGGGCCCTTCTCTATTAAAAAAAAAATATATCTGGCTCTAAATTCCGAAAAAACTAATGCATAAGAGTATAATACTTACTTGGGTCAGGCAAGAATGAATATGTATTTGTAAACTCCAACCGAATCAATAGCTGAGGAGAAAATAAGATTTCTATTGTAATTTACTATGGATCGTGTTGAAAAGGGTACAAAATTCTCCTTACTGGTATATTTTTTTTTGTCTTATTTCAAGCTTTTTTATAAAAGAATTCTTACTATTGACGAAGACAGAGAAGTCTGATAAACTATTATTATATTTTATAAGCAATGTGATTTAAACTATTGAAGCTACAATCAGTTATATGCTATTTAGCCTGTATAAGTTAATAGTTCTTAGGTATAGATACATGATTATCTCAAATAATGCGACAAAATTAAGCTTTAGAAATGAGAATAGATTTTTATTAGTATAATGAAGAAAACAAACAGACAATTCCCCCTCACCAATACTTCACTCTTTACGCTAAAGTTTGACTTTTTGCTTCAATTAAACAAAAAACAAGTTTTTTAAACTGAAGCTAAGGAGCAACATTAAAACTTAAAACGAACAGAAATTATTACGTATATGAGGTGGGTTGCCCCCTCCTCAACACCTGGCTCTTTACGGTAAAGTTTTTTAACACTTTTAAAAAGCTTCTTATTTCTCTAATTAAACGACCCTTGTCTTTCAGGAGGCGTTCTTAAAGAACTGGGACAAAATTCAAACTTAACGTAAAGAGTAAGGGGCTGAAGAGAGGACTACCCCCTTCATATACGTGATAATTTCTGTTCGTTTTAAGTTTATTGTTCCTCCTTACTTTCAGTTGAACAAACTTGTTTTTTTTGTATTTAATTTCTAATTGTTTTTTAAATAATCACAGGAAATCTTGCCCCTCGTCCACGGACAAATCCCGACGTAAATATCCTCTCGACAATTCAATCCTGGTGAAAATTTACCCCGGACAATTACCCTTAGCAGCTCCATGCGTAAAATTGAGACGGAAAAGAGAAAACAAGACATATAAAAAAAAATTGTCTAGGAATTCAGGCAAATTCCCCCAATATAAAATTTCACGTGACTAGTTCCTCCCCTGGAAACTTCTCTCCCCATGGAAAATTCCCCGTTTAAAAATCCTCAGCAGAAAACTCGTCCCCCTCCCGCCTCACCCAAAGATATAAGTATACTTCCCAATAAAAAATGCTCTGCGTAAACAATGGGCAAATTTCATAACTTAAAGACCTTTCCTCTGGGGCTGTAGGGAGGGGGGGGGTCATGGCATATCCGAAGGTATAGTTATTGGGCCTGGGTCGATACGATCACCCCTGGGGAAAAAAAAAACAAACAGAAAAAAACAAATAGACACGCATTCGTGATCTTCCTTCCGGCAAAAATAGAAAATTCCGCATTTTTGTTGATAGTAGGTTGAAACCTCTGAAATAAGGTTCTCTGATACGTTGAATCTGATGGTGTGATTTTCATTAAGATTTCTCAACTTTTAGGAGGTGTTTCTCCCCTTTTTGAAAAATTAGGCAAATTTTCTTAGGCTCGTAACCTTTGATATGTAACACTAAACTTAATGAAACTTATATATTTGGAATCACGGTTGCAGCGGTAGCTGCAACCTAGTAAAGAGCGAACCACAGCCCATCGTACCCCAAAAGTTAGAAAAAGCGTTTTGAAAAAAAAACTGCCTAGTGAAAAATAATTGCCATCTGACACTGACTCAGGAATGGTAACTATTATTTCGGTTCAACTTAAAAGTAAAAGTTTATTGCGAAAAAAAATTTATGGTGATTTCGAAAAAAAGACTGAAAACCCTTGAACACGGCGTCAGATGCAAATGAAAAATGTACTATTGGAATCAGCATGGTCAAAAACCAACATATACGCAAATTACATTCCACATCCTTGAACAACAAGGAAAATCACTTTTTTGCATCGGTAGCACTGATCTGTCTCCCGAGTTTTTTTCTGATTTTTTTTTTTTCAGCAGGCCTATCGGGGTACCAGAACATCGAACAGAGATCCTTAATGGCTCATTCAAAAGCTAGTTCACATATCTACGTGCTTTTTATCAATTCCGCCATCTTCAAGTGCCATTAGGCACTAAGACGGCACTGTTTGTGCCATTTCTCAAGGAGTGGCACTAGCAGGCTACCAGAACATCGTAGACAGATTTTTTATAGCTCATATAAAAGATATTGCTCATATTTTCGTCATTCATATAAATTCTACCATCTGCAAGTTCCAAATGAGACTAATAATGGCTCTTTTGGTGTCGTGTCTCAAGTGGAAAAGCTAATATACAAGTGGTTTTTTTTATTAATTTTACCATTCGTAAGTGCGATATAGCACTGAAAATAACACTTTTGGTGCAACTTCTTAAGTGGAAAAGCTCTGAAGTACAAAAAATTACTAATGTAATAGTTATATTCCAGAACCCCTAACTGGAGGTTTACAACAACCCCTACCGTATACTCCCCCTCCCAACCCCCTTAGTAAGTTTCATCGTCTGCTCATCAGTAAGCTACTGAAACATTAGTAGGCTACCATACCGTCGTAGATAGATGTTGTCCGATGCTACCCTTGTCCGATAACAAACACTATATGTAAACTGCGGGAGAATTGTATTATATGCATATTATATACTTAGTTATTGGACCTGTCAACTATTCTGAACAAGATGTCTGTATAATAATTTTGTTCCGATGTCTTTGGGAAAAAAGTGCCTTGGATAGGGACTGGTTGCCCTCCAATCACTGTTGACTCTTAATAAGAGCACTAGAACTTTCAATTCCAATCGAATGATCCCCTTCCAAAGTTTCTACAACAATTTCTTCTGCAAGAAGGGATTTTGTGAAACGAAAAGAAAAATACTTCATGCCCACTTTGCTATTTACTTAGGGAGGGCCATTGCACCGCCTAGGATAAACGAGAATGTTAACTAGAATGTTTATAGAATGTTTCATCTTTTCTAGTTGTTTTCTGGCATGTATTACTTATTTATTCCAGCCTCCCTTTCAATTGATAAAGGTTAAAATCAAAATAATTATGCTTTATTTTTGTAATTCAATTCATGAAATAAAGGTTTTGCAAGTTATATTTATTTCTATACTTTCCTTTTATTTCTTTGGCCAATCTTGTTATTACTATTTTACTATAGCAAAGGAAGCAAGAAAAATCTTCCTTTGGAGATAACAGTTTTACTTCGCAATTATCCACCCATCAAAAACAGATTTTACATACGTTCCTCACAAAGAGTCTGAGACATTCTTAGTTCGGAACTCAGGACCCGTATCACCGTCATGTAAGAATATTACTGAATTCAAAGAAGAAAAAAGATATGCATGTTAAAGTTTGACTTTTTGCTTCAATTAAGTAAAATAACAAGTTTTTTCAACTTGAAGTAAGGAGTAACTTTAAAACTTGGAACGAACAGAATTTATTATGCATATGATGGGGGTTGCCCCCTCCTCAACACCTCACTCTTTACGCTAAAGTTTTTAATAATTTTAAAAAGCTTCTTATTGTTCTAATTCAACGACCCTTGTGTTTCTCGGAGGCGTTCTTAAAGAACTTTGACAAAATTTGAACTTAACGCAACGAGCGAGGTGTTGCGGAGGGGAGCAACCCCTTCATATACATAATTATTTCGGTTCGTTTTAAGTTTTAAAGTTGGTCCTTAGTTTCAGTTGAAAAAACTTTCTTAAATAGTCCCAGAAAATCCGACCCCTCATCCACGGAGAAATTCCCACGTAAATAACCTCTAGACAATTCAATCCCGGTGAAAATTTACCCTGGACAACTACCCTTAACGCCTCCATGCGCGAAAATTGAGACGGAAAAGAGAAAGCCAGACATATAAAAATAGTTTTGTATAGGAATTCAGATAAATTCCCCCAGTGTTCCTGACAAGTTCATCCCCTGGAAAATTCCCTCCCCGGGGTAAATTCCGCCATAGAAAACACCCCAGTAGAAATTTTGCCCCTCCTCACCCGAAAATGTATGCCTACTTCCCAATCACAAATACTCTCCGTAAACAATGGGCAAATCTTATAACTTAAAGACCTCTCCCCCGGGGCTCCGGGGGGTAAAAAGTATATAAAAAAAGTAAGTATGACGGCACTAGACCCTTAAGGTCCAAACCGGTGGTGCTGATCTCCGTTTCGTGGCCCTTCAGCCAGGAAGTGCACTGGGGGGCTGGGGGCAGCCATCCTGTGCTTTCGCACACCCTTCCTGCTTCCCTTCCCCAGATTTCTCCAGGTACCCATTTAGAGCTGGGTTGACGTCCCCCCGACCACCCCCAGGGGCTCGGGGGGGGGGGTGGATCTTGTTATACCCAAAGGTACAGTTATTGGGCCTGGGTCGATGCGATCACCCTGGAAAACAACCAAACAAACACGCATCCGTTATCTTCCTTCCGGCAATGTACCATTAAAATCAGCATGGTCGAAGACCTTGTACAAGGAAATTACATTCTCCATCCTTGAACAACAAGGAAAATCACTTTTTTGCATCGGTAGCACTGATCTGTCTCCCGTAGCACTAGTATGTTGTTTTTTTTTCAGCAGGCCTAGAGAGCTGTCAGAGCTATTTTGCATATCTACTTGCTTTTTATAATGGCTCAATTGAAAGCTATTGCTCATATATACGTGCTTTGTTTCAATCTTACCATTCGTAAGTGCGATATAGCACTGAAAACAACACTTTTGGTGCCAATTCTTAAGTCGAAAAGCTCTGAAGTACAAAAAAAGCACTATCGTAATAGTTATATTCCAGGACCCTTAACTGGAGGTTTACAAGAACCCCTCCAATACACTCTCCTTTCCAGCCCCCTTAGTAAGTTTCATAAATTGTATGCTCATCAGTAAACTACTGAAACATTAGCAGGCTACCACACCATCGTATATAGATGCTTAATGGCTTAATTAAAAGCTGTTGCTTATATTTACTAGATTTTTAGAAATTCTACAATCTATTAGATTTCACAGATTTCAATGATAGCTAGTTTCTGGGGAGAATTTGCAATGAACTCTTTGTCATTGTTGAAGCCTTAGCTGTAACCTAGTAAAAGCGAACGACAGCCCATAGTAACTAAAAGCTAAAAAACGTTAAAACTGTTTTTTTTTTCTTCTTTTTTCCATGCCTAGTGGGTTACCGGAACATCATAGAGAGATGCTTAAGAACTCATTTAAAAGCTATTTCTCATACGTACGTGAATTATATAAATTCTGCCACCTGCAAGCGCCATATGGCACAAAAAAGCCCTTTTTGTGCCTTTTCTCAAGGGGTGGGACTAGCGGGCTATCAGAACATCTTAGATAGATTTTTGACAGCTAATATAAAATATATTTATGATATCTACGTTCTTCCTAAAAATTACACCATCTGCAGGGTTCGAAAAGGCACTAAGAACGGGTCTTTTGGTCCCATGTATCAAGCGGAAGAGCTGGGGCTAGTGGGCTACCAAAACTTTTTAGAATGATGTTTAATGGCTCATTTGAAAACTTTTGCTCACATCTACGTGCTTTTTATCGATTCTACTATTTGTAAGTGAGATATAGCACTGAAAACAACACTTTTGGTGCCACTTCTTAAGTGGAGAATTTTGGAAGCATAAAACGGAATCATCGTAATAATGGTCCAAACCCTTTAACTGGAGTTTCGCAAGAACACCTCCCGCATGTTCCTCCTCCAACCCCCCTTAAGAAGCTACACAATTAATGTCCTACAAACACCAATATGCTAAATTATATTATTAAAGGCGTGGTTCTGTTAGTACATCGCTGGACTTCAAATTAGATTATAATGCGTTCGATTCCAGCTGGGATTTTTTTTTTCATTCATGGTTTATCCCTCCTTATGATTACTTTTCGTATAATCCACTATTTTTGCAAATGTGATGCACTTATTTTTTAAAACATTTCCCGGGAAGGCTCATTTCAAACCTATTACTCATATCTACGTGCTTAATAATCAATTTTACATCCATATGTGCCATATAACACTAAAACGGCACTTTTGGTGCCACTTCTTAATTGGAAGAGTTTGGAAGCATAAAACTGAACCGTTGTAATAATTATGTTCCAAAGCCCTTAACGGGAGGTTTATAAGAACCCCTCACATATATTCTCCCTCCACACCCTCTTAATAAGTTTTATAAATCACCTATTCATCTTAAAAGTAAAAGATTATTGCGAAAACAAATTAACAAAAACTAAAATTTTTTCGACTAAAATTCTACCAAAAATTAAGCTTGAATGATCAACAGTTTTGAATTGAACCTTTAATCTTCATTCTTAGATGAAGCATGGGTGCTAGTTCTAATGATGGCTATTGAGGGGAAGGGACGTCCTTTCCTCCTTAGTTTTTGCTCCTGCCTAGGTTTCAAAAAACACCTGTTTTTTGTCATTTCATTGGGAAAGGCATGTTTATTATTTAAAAAAAGTGGGAGAAACAACCGAAAGTGCACTTTGATGGAATGTGCTCTCAAGTCAAATTTATAAAAAGCGATTAGGTATAAAAGTGCATTTAAATGGGCCCTTAAACAGCTCTCTTTTGTTAGAGTAGCCTTCTAGTTTTTGCTAGTCAGTAGATGATTTATAAAACCCTGTCTTCTATATAGCTTTTTGAAGCGAAGTCGGCCGAGTAAAAACAGCTTTTTGCTCATCGAAAAACAAAATTTCCTAAAAAATATGTACTGTTTTATGACTTATGGACAATGAACTGTATGTTATAAACTGAAAGTTTTTCCTAGCTGTCAAGGTTATTTGCAGTATTTTCTAGATGTGTCTTTCATCCCCTAGATGGGTGATAATTAGAAATTATATTAAAAATAAGTCTTCATCCGAAACTAAGGAGTACATTAAAACTTAAAACAAACATACTTTATTCCGTATAAATAAAGAATATCATGGCAGCATTGTTTCTACATTAAATTTTAATCAAAAATGAACAAAGACTAATTAAAGAAAACAAAGATTTTCCGAGGGAAGTAAAGAGCGAAGATGAAACTTGAAACGGGCAAAGATTATTACTTCACAGCCTGTCAAATACATATCAATAAAACTAGTACAAATAAATCAACAAATAATGTTTCCCTATGCTTTTAGCATTATAGAAAACTAGTGCTTTACGGAAAACATAAAATAATATAGGATTTTTGATACAGCAAAAGCAAACCAACTAAGGATACTTTTTGTAGAATAAAAATATTATCAATCCCCTTTAGGATCAATCCTTTGTAAGATTAAATAAAAAAAAGTTTTTTAAACTGAAAGTAAGGAGCGACATTAGATCTTAAAACGAACAGAAATTATTCCGTATATGAAAGAGGCTGTCCCCTCCTCAACGCCTCGCTCTTTACGCTAAAGTATTTTATTGTTTAAAAAAATAGAGTTGTGAGAAAGAGTCAAACTTTAGCGTAAAGAGCGAAGCGTTGAGGATGGGACAACCCCTTTCATATACGGAATAATTTCTATTCGTTTTAAGTTTTAATGTCGCTCCTTACTTTCAGTTTAAAAAACTTGTTTTTTTATTTAATTTCTGATCGTTTCTTAGTTAACGCAGCTTTTATTTTTGCTCACCGTCATTGAATAAGTAAACAAAATTTGCATAAAAATTTTACTTTTCTTTTGCTAAATGGCTGTCTCTAAATTTGGTTCTGAGGTAATTCACAAATTAACTTACGTAACGAACTACTATATTCGTATATTTTTCTTCTGGCAAAAAATACAAAGTTGCAGATTTTTGTAGATATGAGCTTGAAACCTATGTAATAGGGTTTTTTGATACGCTGAATCTGACGGTGTGATTTTCATTAAAATTCTTTCACTTGTAGGGGATGTTTCCCCCCTCTTTAAAAAAAATCAGGTGAATTTTCTCAGGCTCGTAGCCTTTGATGAGTAATACTAAACTTAACAAAATTTATATATTTAGAATCAGCATTATAAGCCCATTCTTTTGATACATTTATTGACATCAAAATTCCGTTTTTAAAAGTTTCGATAACTATTGAGCCGTAACGCTTGTTTTCTTTTTTATTGTTTTTTTTTATTACGTCTATGTTATTACGCATATCATGGGGTTCTTCCCTTAGTCAATACCACGCTATTTACGTTAAAAGTTAAAAAAAAAATTAATTCACAAACCCCTGAATGACAAAGGCCGTTTAATTAGATAGCTCTTTTGAAAACACTAAAAAAAACTGTAGCGTCAAGAGCGAGGTATTGATTTGGGGGAGAACCCCCTCATATACGTAATAATTTCTGTTCGTTTCAAGTTCTAATGTTGCTTCTTACTTTCAGTTGAAAAAACTTGTTTTTTTTTATTTAATTTCTGATCGTTTTTTAAATAATGCTTGGAAATCCGGCGCCCCCTTCATAAAAATGTCCTTTACCCCAAAGAAAAATGCTCCACTGAAAGATTCTCCCGAGTAATCACCTCCTCCAGCCCCCCCCCACCAGAAAAAAATCGATCCTGAAAATGTCTGTATACTTCCCAATAACGAATACAATATGTAAGCAATGGGCTAAGTTCATAATTTGCAGCCCTTCCTCTGGGAGCTTTGGGGGATTAAGTCATCCTAAAAGACATATTTATTAGATTTTTGACTGTACTGAACAAAATGGTTATCTTAAAATTTTATTTGGGTGACTTTGAGAAAAAATGAGCGTGGGAGGGGGCCTAGTTATCCTCCCTTTTTTTGGTCACTTAAAAAGGGCATTAGAACTTTTAATTTCCGTTCCAATGAGCCCTCCTACGATATTCTTGGACCACTTGGTCAATACGATTACCCCTGGGGAAAAGAAAAAAAAAAACAAACAAAAAAACAAATAAACACGCATCCGTGATCTTTCTTCTGGCAAAAATGGAAAATTCCACATACTTGTAGATAGGAGCTTGAAACCTCTACAGAAGGGTTCTCTGGTACGCTGAATATGATGGTGTGATTTTTATTAAGGTTCTATAAGTTTTAAGGGGTCCTTCCCCCTTTTTTTCGAAAATCAGCCAAATTTTCTCAGGAGCGTAACTTTTGATGGGTAAGATTAAACTTGATGAAACTTATATTTTTTAAATCAGAATTAAAATCTGATTCTTCTGATTTATCTATTGGTATCAAAATTCCGTTTTTAGAGTTTCGGTTACCATTTAGCCGGGTCGCTCCTTACTTACGGTTCGTTACCACGAACTGTTTGCTAAAGCAACAATCCATTTTAGGATTGTTGCTTTATTTTTTTTACGTTTAATTTGGTATTACTTTGGCACAATGGCTCAGTTCAATGATTGGCTCTCGTTTTGGTTCTGAAAAGGACATGTCATAATTAGTTTGTAGACAAGTTTGCCATCTTGATAGTGTTAACTAAAAAAACAAGTTTTTTTACTGAAAGTAAGAATCGACATTAAAAATTAAAACGAACAGAAATTATTCCGTATATGAAAGGGGCTGTCCCCTCCTCAATGTCTTGCTCTTTACACTTAATTTTTTTATTCTTTTAAAAAATAAAGTTGTGAGACACAGTCAAACTTTAGCGTAAAGAACGAGGCGTTGAGGAGGGGACAGCCCCTTTCATATAAGGAATAATTTCTGTTCGTTTTAAGTTTTAATATCGATCCTCATTTTCAGTTAAAAAAAATCTTGTTTTTTATTTAATTTCTGACCGTTTTTGAATCAATGCAGCTTTGATTTTGGCTCACCGTACATGAATAATTAAAATGAAATTCGCATATTAATTTTCCTTTTTTAGCTAATTGGCTTTCTCGAAATTTTGTTCCAACGTAACTTGCGAATTAACTTACGTAACGAATTTCTATATTCATATTTTTTTATTACGTATATTAGGGAGTTCGCCCCCTAGTCAATACCTCGCGCTTTACGCTAAAGTTTGAATTTTGTTCAAATAACAAACCTCTGAATCATAAAGGCCGGTTAGTTAGAATAGATAGCTCTTTTGAAAGTACTAAAAAAAATTTTAGCGTAAAGAGCGAGGTATTGACTAGGGGGCGACCCCTCTCATATACGTAATAATTTCTGTTTGTTTTAAGTTTTAATGTTGCTCTTGAAAGTGTTCAGTTGAAAAAAACTTGTTTTTTATTTAATTTCTGATCATTTTTTAAATAATGCTGAGAAATTTGGCGCCCCCTTCATGGAAATGTCCCTTCCCCCAAGGAAATATCTTCCATGGAAAGATCCAACCCCGTAACCCCTACTCCGACACCAACCCCAGACTAGAAAAAAATCCCCTTGAAAACGCCTGTTTACTTCCCAATAACCCATACTATATGTAAACAACGGGCAAAGTTTATAACTTGCAGCCCTTCCCCCGGGAACTGTGGGGGATTAAGTCATCCTCAAAGACATATTAATTAGATTTTCGACCATCCTGAACAAAATGGCTATCTCAAAATTTTATTGGGTGACTTCAGGAAAAAAAATGAGTGTGGGAGGGGGCCTAGTTATCCTCCAATATTTTTTGTCCTTAAAAAGGACGTTAGAACCTTTAATTTTCGTTCAAATGAGCCCTCTCACGATATTCTTGGACTACTGGATCGATATGGTCACCTCTAAAAAAAAACAATAAATAAACACCCAGCCGTCGTCTTTCTTCTTGCAAAAAATAAGAAATTCCACATTTTCAAACAGTTCGTGGTAACGAACTGTAAGTAAGGAGCGACCCGGCTCAATGTTAACCGAAACTCATCAAACGGGATTTTGATGCCAATAGATACATCAAAAGAATCAGATTTTAATTCTAATTTCAAATATATAAGTTATATTAATTTTAATTCTGCCCATCAAAAGTTACGGGCCTCAGAAAATTTGGCTGATTTTGGACAAAATAGGGAAAGACACCTTAAAAATTCTACACCCTTAATTACAATCAAACCATTAGATTCAGCGTCTCATAAAATCTTAATGTGGATGTTTTAAGCTCCTATCTACAAAAATGTAGAATTTCCCATTTTTGTCTGAAGAAAGATGACGGATGCGTGTTTATTTGTTTGTTTGTTTTTTTTTTTTTTTTTTTTTCCCAGTGGTGATCGTATCGACCCTGTGGTACTAGAATATCGTGGGAGGGCTCATTGGAATGGAAATTAAAAGTTCTAGTTCCCTTTTTAAGTGACCGAAAAAAATGGAGGGCAACTAGGCCCCCTCCCACGCTCATTGTTTCCCAAAGCCACTCGATAAAAATTTTGAGATAGCCATTTTGTTCAACATGTTCGAAAATATGATAAAAATGTCTTTTAGGATGACTTGATACCCCAAAGTCCCCAGCGGGAGGGCTGAAATTTATGAACTTTACTACATGTTAACATTGAGTTTGGTTTCGTGGGAATTCTAAAGCCTGTTTCAGTGGTGTTTTTTTCGGGTCGGTGGGGGAATGAGAGGGCCGGGGGCGATATGGAAGGATCTTTACATGAAGGAAGTTTTCATGGGTGAAGGAACATTGCTATGAAGGGGGCGCCAGATTTCCCAGCATTATTAAAGAAAAAGATCAGGAATTAAATAAAAAAAACAAGTTTTTCAACTGATCAACTGATTGTGATTAAGAGGTCATTTTTAAAGAACTGGAAAAAAAATTCGAACTATAGTTTAAAGAGCAGGGTATTGACGAGGGGGCGAACCCCCTAGTATACGTGTAAAAAATTTATGACTATAGAAGTTCGTTACGTAAGTTAATTCTAAGTTACGTATATTTATTACTAATAAAAACGTTCGTAAATAAAATTAAACAAGTTTCGAGAAAGCCATTTAACCAAATATAATATGCAAATTTTGTTTTAATTATTCATGTACGGTGAGCCAAAATCAAAACCTGCATTAATTCAAAAACGTTCAAAAATTAAATAAAAAAAACAAGTTTTTTTAACTGAAAGTAAGGAACGACGTTAAAACTTAAAACGAACAGAAATTATTCCGTATATGAAGGGGGCTGTCCCCTCCTCAACGCCTCGCTCCTTACACTAAAGTTTTTTTATTGTTTAAAAAAATAGAGTTGTGAGAGAGTCAAACTTAAGCGTAAGGAGCGAGGGGTTGAGGAGGGGACAGCCCCCTTCATATACGGAATAATTTCTGTTCGTTTTAAGTTTTAACGTCGTTCCTTACTTTCAGTTAAAAAAACTAGTTTTTTTTATTTAATTGCAGATAAGAGCTTGAAACCTCTATAGTAGGGTTCTCTGATACACTGAATCTGATGGTGCAATTTTCATTTAAGTTTAATGTCTTTTAGGGGATGTTTCCCCCTTTTTTCAAAAATAGAGCAAATTTTCTCAGGTACTCAGAATTAGATGAGTAAGAATAAACTTTATAGAAGTTACATTCTTGAATTCAATATACACATATAATTCATTTCATGTATCCGTTTTTTAGAGTTTCGGTTGCTATTGAGCCGGGTCGCTCCTTACTTACAGTTCGTTACCACGAACTGCTTGATTAGGAATATAGACTAACATTAGAGTTTGTAATCGGATTTCGAGAAAATACACAAATATTTTCTTTCCCAGTTGTTGCATCATTGAAAATGAAAATAAAATTACAGTGAAATAAAAACTTGAACTTATGGTATTTCAACAATTAATTTCATCATATATCAAACATTCAGTTTGATTTTATTTGCACTTCCCAAGACTTTTCAAGACATATAATTTTCAGTAAAGAGCCAATGAGGCAGTAGGTTTTAGACTTTTACAGTGAGAGAAGGAGGCAAAACCAAAACTCTTGCTTGTACAGACATTTGTTCGTTTCAAGCTTGATTTGCATATTCAATCTAAGTTTCACTCGTTTTAAGATTTATTTATTCATTTATATTAGTAACTATTGTATGTTTGTTTGCTCTGATTGTTTATTTAATTTCTTTCGTTTGGGGTTTCATTTAGGCATATACTTCAATAGCAAAATGTTATGGTTCATTTTAAGCTTGATTTGAATTTTCAACTTAAGCTTTACTCGTTTTAAGATTTATTTCTCCACTTATATTAGTACCTATTGCAATGTTATTTGGTATGATTGTTTGTTTAATTTCTGTTTGCTTTGGATTTTATTTATTCTTTAATAGTAATTTCTGGTTATTTTGAGTTTGAGTTAAAGTAGGTTTTTATTTATTACGATATCAAGTTTGATGCGGCCTTCAATTCTGTTTTAAAAACATATTTTCCGGAGATTTTTTTAAAATAAATTTATGTTCGTTTTTGATTGTCAAAGTTTCAGGTTTTTTGAAATTCCTTATCTCAAAATAATTTTTTATTCCAAAATAAATCAACAGTTTTGGCAAGAACTAATAAAATTAATCTGAATATTTGATATAAAATGATATTAGTTGCTGAAAGCTCTCTAGCTCAAGATTTTGTTTCACCTAGGGCCAAATTTAAAGCTTTGACGCTTTTAGGCCCAAGCGTTTTTGCCACTCCGCTTTTGCAATATTTTTGGTTAAATCCTAAGAATTTCGGGAATAGGTAAAGCCGCAGGGCCTAGTGGGCCTATTGGAAAATCTTGATCTTGCTTCACCGCAATTTTCATTTTACTTTCAGTGTTTTAATAGGCACAAAAGAAAATATTTGTAATATAATTTGTTTTAGTAAAGCCCAAATTACGCAGTAGGCCTTATGCTTTTACCGCTAGGGAAACGGGCAGTAGTCAAACACTTATTAGTAGTGAAGAATATAGGTGTCTTGAACAGTTTTGGAAAGAGGTAATAAAATTAAACGTAATCCCTATGATTTTTGGAATAGAATTTCGTTAATAAGTTTTTTTCGGTTTGAGAGGGGGGAGGGGTGGAGGGATGGCCAGGGTTCAGCTGCAATTATTTTTGGAATGAAATAACGTTAATAAGTTGTTTTTTTTTTTTGCTTGTTTGTTTTTTTTTTTTTTCTCGGGTGGGGCGGTGGGGGGTGTTGGCCACGGAGGGAGGGTCAGAGTTAGCTCCCATGATTTATTACTGACATTTTTTGGGTGGAGGGAATGGGTATTGGGCCATGGAGGACCAGCTCCCATAAGTTTTGGAATAAAATATTGTTAATAAGTTGTTTTTCATTTTTTTTTGTTTATTGGGAAGGGGTGGGGGATCTGGGTTATTGAGGGACGGGGGTGAGTTGCTATAATTTTTAGAATAAAATATGGTTAACAAGTTTTTTTTTTACGGGGGCCAGACCATGCAGAGAAGACCAGGGGTCAGCTTGCTGAAGTTTTGGAATAAAAAATCGTTCATAAGTTTATCATTTATCATTTGAGTCCCCTCCGAAAGTTCTACGACCAACTTTTCCGTAAAAACCTTATTGGCCCCCCAGGCACAAGTAAAAACCATTCCCCGTTTTTTTTTGGGGGGGGGGGGCGAGGTTTTGTCATATGATCGTTGGACTATAGTAGTAAGCTAGAATGCACTCCGGCCAGTGATTGCGTAATATGCCTTACCATGGGCCAGGCATCTATATATTTGAACCCTACGCCTGAGGCATAGATATGTGTGTAGGTTTTAAAGTAATTGGGTTACCTGGGTCATTTGCAAAGAGTTATCATTTCTATAGATGGTATAGTAATTTGAAATATCATATGGAATTTGCTTGAAGGTATATACTTTGCGTACGTGCCCGTACCAAACAGGTTGGGTATAATCTGTTCTGGTTCAAGTTTTTTCAGACACAATTAACTGAATTTCTATTTCATGATATACAAGTTTTTTTTTAGGTTAGATCCGTATTGGAAAAACCGGTGTATCTTTTTAGTTTTCTTTACAATTCATATTAGTAAGAGAATTGAATTCAAAGAGAATAGTTTTTATTTGCAAGGATATTAGTAGAGGAAAAAAATGAGTGGTGCATTTACATTATTGGAGATTAATGATGGAGCTATTAACAGTGATGAAATTACTTCTTTAGTTTACGAGATTTGCGAATTTTTTGCGAAGAGGTATTAGCGCAAAGGTATTGCGATGGTTAAGAATGTAAGGTATGAAATTTGCCCATTGTTAGCATTGGAAAGTATAGCCTACGGATTTTTGTTTTTGTTGCGGGCGGGAGATTTTCCGCAGGGGCGATATTTCACAGGAAGGACTTTCTGTAGGGAGGGAAGTTCCCGGGGGTAAACCTTCCAGAGGACATTTTACACAGGGGATTTTGCCAGATTTCATTGTACTTTCCAGGATTTGTCGAACTTTCTCTTTGGCGACTCAATTTTACACGTGGAGATCTCCCAGCGGAAGTGTAAGGGGGAAATCTTCCGCAGGGTTGGCATCGTCTGGGGGGTTTTTCTGTGGGAGATGGGGTATTTTCTGCAGAATAAATTCTCCGTGGGAGAATTTTTCATGGGAGAATATTTCTGTTGGGAGGGGGAGATTTCCAGGAAAAATTTTCCGTGGAGGGGGGATTTCGGGAATGATTTGAAAAAAAATCACATACCAATATAAAAAACAAACCTTTCTCAAGTGAAAGTCGGCTTAGGAGAATATCCCAGGCCTAATTGTGCGCCTGAAATTTTCCTGGGGAAATTTTAAGTGAAAATAGAATTTTTTTAAGGGGAATTTCCGGGGGGTGGTGAACTTTCAAAGGGAGGAACTTTCCATGGAGGTATTTTTCGTGGGAGTATTTTTCATGGAAGGGGGGGGATTTCACGGCATTATCTGAAAACCTATCTGAAATCTAATAAAAAGTTTTTTCAAATGGTAGTAAAGAGCAAGATTAAAGCCTAATACGAACAGAAATCATTCCTTGTATGAGGGGGCTACCCCTTCCTCAATACCTAGCTAATTACGATAAAGTGTGACACCCCAATTCATTAAGAACGACTCGCCTGAAACACAAGGGCCTGAAATTAGATTAACAAGCATTTTCGAACTACGAATGTTGCTCCTTAATTTTAGTTGAAAAAATTGCTCTATATTTAATAGATTAAAGGTTAACCAAAATATTCTAATTATGATGATAATTAAAAATTGTTTTCTTTTCAGTTTTTGCAAAAAACTTTTGCATTTTTCTGTTAACCAAATGGAAAAAGAGGAAAAAATCCGTCGTCAAAATAATACCAAGAGAGCGTACATACATACATAGAGTTCGATGGGACTTTAGGTTTTAATTGACAATAGCTGAATTAGTGTCGACTTAGTGTTTTACCCTCGGCAGCAGGGTTGCCACCACAACGAAATAAAAATCACCAGTATTTCACTAAGAAAATCGCCAAAAATCACCATTTTTTCACCAAGAAAATCACCGAAAATCACCAATATTTCATCAAAATCACTCAAAAATCACCAAAAATTAGTGGTCAACAATTATAGGCTTCACAGCAAAAAGAAGCGTTGGTCATCCTGAGCTAAAACGTTATATTTTTCAAAGGCAACTGCTCAAGAAGGAATAGAATTTATAACAACAACCAGAATTCTAGCCAAAACTGAAACTGTGACCTTAAAATTCGGTTTCTGGACATAAAGAACCTTTTTATTTATTTAATTACTACTTTACTTTTCTTTGTCTTTACTTTGCAAAATCTTTTCTTTTTCTTTTTACTAGGTTTCCATTCAAAAGAATAATCACAATAATCCTCTTTTGTCATCAAATCGAATTTCATTTATTTCTGAGCGTTTTTAATTCCCCCTGCCATAGTTGGTCTCATTAAAGGTAAAATTTAGCTCTGGAAAATACCACTTTTTGGTCTTCGAGTAGGGTGGTGCCAACCCTGCTCGACAGTCACAACTACTCTGATCGTTTTATGTTTGAACTCTAGTCGACTTTTTGTAATTCCCTTCACTGAGTGAGTACCCAGACTGAGTGAGTACCCAGAGCTTAGTCTGTCAAGAATTTACAGGTTATGACTTTGGTGGTCTTCTCCATTAAAGTAAAAAAAAAACACCGTTGAAGTTACTCAGAAGATGTTTGGACCTTGTCAGAACTACAGTAAGCGCACAGATAGATCGACTACCGGATTCAGGGTCTGAGCAAAATAATAGATGTTGACGTACTGTCGACAAAGACTAATTAGAACTTCGAGTCAAAATGAATCCAAATAGGCTTTAACGCACATTTTTTCTATCACGTCGACAGAGCTAACTGTACATTGTGATTTAGAAATTAAAGGTTATTAAATGTTTCACAAGTTCAAAACGGTTAATAGACGACTCGAATTTCACTTTAAGCAATTGTAACAATAGTAGATTTTCAACAGATGATAAATCTTCCATCAAATCATGAGTAGAAAATACACTTTCAGATCCAGCATGCCAGGGAACACACACTTTCATATTCAGCATGTAGGAGAACCCTAAATGGTCACCCCTAAAAGGTAAGTTAACCCTAAATGGTTATTGGTTAATGAACTGTAATCTGTTTGAGTATGATAAAAGCTTGTGGAGTACTACATTACGTTATATAAACAGACTGGGATTCTATGATAGAGTGATTACACCACTTAATAATACTGGTCAGGAACTGAGAAATGTCCAGGAGGAAGTCAGTGGAATTTGCAGCTTTTTCGGAGTTGAAGCACTCTACGTAAGGGGCAATGTACATGCAGATAAAGTTTTAATTCAAAAGTGTGAGCTGAGGAGTCCACTTTTCAATCTATAAAAGTTTAAGTGTCCTAAATTTGAGGGGGGTTATCACCGTCCTGAAGACGAGGTTACGTTCTTCGCAGAGTGGATACCTAAGAACATACCTGATCGTGATAAATCCAAAAAACATTTTAAAAACTATTTTATATCATGGGACCATCGTTTGTGTATTTTTAAGAGTGAACTCTCAGTACTATTTTTATTTAAACATTTGTTGTTGTTTTTTTTTTCTTTCTCAAAAAAAAATATTTTTTAAAAATTAGAAATTTTTAAAATTTATTTATTTTTTTATTTTTGTACATAACTTAAAATGTCAAAATATGCTGACAGTTCTAACAAGTGCACTCTGTGATTGGTCAGATACACGATGTGACTTCCCCACCGGTATTCTATGACCGGTTATTGACACTACCTAATCTATTGTATGTATTAAATCAGTATTTTGTACTCAGTGGAACGATAAACACATAAGTAATATCTTTTAAAAAAAGTGAAGATGGAGCATTTTAATAAAGTGTGTTTACATAACAAGGTTATTGTAGCATTGAATGCTGACAAAGAGAAGTATTTAAACTTTGAAACAAGTACGGGTGGTAGCACTATTGGAAATGTATGCATGCATTGTCATGACAGTAAGGAATTAAATTTCTTTGGAATACCGAAAAAATTCCACTCTTATGTTGGTGGTTATGCGAGATTGAGATCTCCAAAGATGATTGCACTCAAAGAGAATGCCAACATAAAAATAATCATTGATGATAGAGGACAACTCCTTGTTACTGTTGCAGGTAACACATTACCTACTGATACATCCAATCGTCACCTTTCGGGTATTAGCATTCAACGGAAGATCAATAAAAGAAAGGCCTACTCTTCTACTAATATCGTAAACCATATCTTGTCTACGTGTCGAAACTGTTACTTGTGTAAAAATAATGTGATAATAGACAATGAAATTGTCAGAAAAATAAAAAGGGCAATGTCATAAAATATCACGATGGAATATAAAGATGAATCGATGAAAAACAAAGCACCAGCAAACGTTACTGCCATTGATCAAACAGTCATTGATCCAAATAATACCAAAGACGAAAAGCATATTGGGCCTGTTGATGAGACACCAGTAAAAATTGTGTATGACTCAAAATGGAATAATGATTATTCTACTGATTACGAACTAAGAGAAGACAATAGCTATAATATCAAGAGAGAACATGGTGAACTATTTTATGGAACAGATTCAAAATGTCCAAAGTTAATCATTGATATTAATAATGTATCATAATATATTTATTGTATTAATATTCTACATATCATTATTTCATTAAAAATATATTATGCATTACATTGTTATGTGTTCATTATTTTTAGAGTAAGCTAGCATATCAAACGTTTAGAATGTCTAATAAAACGTCGGAGATGTAAGAAAAGGAATTTGCATACATCTATTGTCAGACACATTGGAACAAATTCCAACGAAAAAGAAACAATATAAAAGAAACTCAAATTATTTTTATGGTAGTACTATTTTGAAAATTAAAAAACTTTTTTCAGTTTTAACGATCGAATTTTAATGTGAGTTAAAAAAAAAAATCTCAAATGGTTTGTTAAATCAGAAATAATTTAAAAAAACCCACAAAAGTTAAAAAATCCAAAATAGTTCTTGAAATAACAAAGTTATTCTTAAAAAGTACAAAACTACTTTACACAAATATGAAATAGTTCTAACAGATTAAAAAACATTTTCTACATAATACAAAACACTTGCTTCAAAATATGAAAATTCTAACAGCACCCTAAATAGTTCTAATTGAATACAAAAGTTCACACATATTCTAAAAATAATTTTTACTGAACATAAATAATTCTTACAAAATACAAGAAGTTCTAAAAAATCCAAAATAGTTCTTACAAAACAAAATATTATTCTTACAAAATAGAAAAAATATTTTAAACGAATCCAAAATAGTTCTAGCAGAATAAAAAATAGTTACTACAAAATATAAAATGCTTTTCAAAAATAGCAAAAATTCTAAAAACATCGAAAACAGTTCTTACAGAATATAAAAAGTTCAGAAAAATCCGGAAATAGTTCTTACAAAATATAAAAATACTTTAGCCAAATCCAAAATAGTTCTAACAGAATAAAAAATAGTTCTTGCAAAATACAAAATACTTGTTACAAAACCAAAAGATTTCTAACAACATTAAAAATAGTTCTTACAGAATATAAAACTTAAAACAAAATCCAAAGCAGTTCTTACAAAACAGAAATAATTCTTAAAAAATACAAAAAGTTTTAAAAAATCCAAAATAGTTCTTACAAAACAAAAATTATTCGTAATAAATACAAAAATACTTTACACAAATCCACATTAGTTCTAACAGAATATAAAATACTTGGTGCAAAATATCAAATACTTGCTTCAAGACACTAAATTTCTAACAACATCCCAAATAGTTATTATAGCATACAAAAAATTCAAACTTATTCCAAAAATAATTCTTAAAAATCAGAAAAAATTCTTTCAAAATACAAAAGTTGTAAGAAAATCGAAAATAGTTCTTAAACAACAAAAACTATTCTTAAAATAGAAAAAATCCTTTACACAAATCCAAAATAGTTTTAACAGAATTAAAAATAGCTTCTGCAAAATATGAAATACTTGTCACAAAGCACGAAAATTCTAACAACACCGAAAGTAGTTCTTACAGAATACAAAAAGTTCAAATAAATTCCAAAAATAGTTCTTAAAAATCAAAAATCATTCTTACGAAATACAAAAATATTTTAGACAAATCCAAAATAGTACTAACAGAATAAAAAATAGTTGTTGCAAAACTTGAAGTACTTGTTACAAAACAAAAATATTTCTTAAAACATCAAAAATAGTTCTTACAGAATATAAAAAGTTCAAACAAAATCAAAATTGTTCTTACGAAACATAAATAATTCTTAAAAAATATAAAAAGTTCTAAGAAATCCAAAATAGTTCTTACAAAACAAAAATTATTCGTAGTAAATACAAAAATACTTTACACAAATCCACAATAGTTCTAACAGACTAAAAAAATACTTGGTGCAAAATACCAAATACTTGCTTCAAGAAACTAAATTTCTAACCACATCACAAATATTTATTATATAAAAAAAAAAATTAAAACTTCTTAAAAAAATAATTATTAAAAATAATAAACTATTATTTAAATAAACAAAAATTTGTAATAAAATCAAAAATAGTTCTTAAAAAAAAAAAACTATTCTTAAAAATAAAAAAAATCCTTTACACAAATCCAAAATAGTTCTAACAGAGTTAAGAATATCTTCTGAAAAATATGAAATACGTGTCACAAAGCATGGAAATTCTAACAACACCGAAAGTAGTTCTTACAGGATACAAAAAGTTCAAACAAAATCCGAAAATAGTTCTTAAAAAACAAAAATTATTCTTACAAAATACAAAAATATTTTAGACAAATCCAAAATAGTACTAACAGAATAAAAAATAGTTGTTGCAAAATTCGAAATACTTGTTACAAAACAAAAAGATTTCTAACAACATCAAAAATAGTTCTTACAGAATATAAAAAGTTCAAACAAAATCTAAATTGCTCTTACGAAACAGAAATAATTCTTAAAAAATATAGAAAGTTGTAAGAAATCCAAATTATTTCTTACAAAACAATAAATTATTCTTAAAAAAATGCTATGTAGAATATTAATACAAAAAATTTATTATGATACATTATTAATATCAATGATTAACTTTGGACATTTTGAATCTGTTCCATAAAATAGTTCACCATGTTTTCTCTTGATATTATAGCTATTGTCTTCTCTTAGTTCGTAATCAGTAGAATAATCATTATTCCATTTTGAGTCATACACAATTTTTACTGGTGTCTCATCAACAGGCTCAATATGCGTTTCGTCTTTGGTATTATTTGGATCAATGACTGTTTGATCAATGGCAGTAACTTTTGCTGGTGCTTTCTTTTTCATCGATTCATCTTTATATTCCATCGTGATATTTTCTGACATTGCCCTTTTTATTTTTCTGACAATTTTAATGCCTATTATCACATTATTTTTACAGAGGTAACAGTTTCGACACGTAGACAATATATGGTTTACGATATTAGTAGAAGAGTAGGCCTTTCTTTTATTGATCTTCCGTTGAATGCTAATACCCGAAAGGTGACGATTGGATGTATCAGTAGGTAATGTGTTACCTGCAACAGTAACAAGGAGTTGTCCTCTATCATCAACGATTATTTTTATGTTGGCTTTCTCTTTGAGTGCAATCATCTCTGGAGATCTCAATCTCGCATATCCTCCAACATAAGAGTTGAATTTTTTCGGTACTCCAAAGAAATTTAATTCCTTACTGTCATGACAATGCATGCATACATTTCCAAGAGTGCAACCACCTGTACTTGTTTCAAAGTTTAAATACTTCTCTTTGTCAGCATTCAATGCTACAATAACCTTGTTATGTAAACACACTTTATTAAAATGCTCCATCTTCACTTTTTTTTTAAAAGATATGACTTATGTGTTTATCATTCCACTGCGTACAAAATACTGATTTAATACATGCAATAGATTAGGTAGTGTCAATAACCGGTCATAGAATACCGGTGGGGAAGTCACATCGTGTCTCTGACCAATCACAGAGCGCAATTGTTAGAACTTTAATCATATTTTAACATTTTAGTTTATTTAAAAAAATAAAAAAATAAATCAAGTTTAAAAATTTCGAAGTTTTAAAAAATATTTTTTTTTTTTTGATAAACAAAAAAAAAAAAAAACAAATGTTTAAATAAAAATAGTACTGAGAGTTCACTCTTAAAAATCCACAAACGATGGTCCCATGATATAGAATAGTTTTTAACATGTCTTATGGATTTATCACGATCAGGTATGTTCTTAGGTATCCACTGTGCGAAGAACCTAACCTCGTCTTCAGGACGGTGATAACCCCCCTCAAATTTAGGACACTTAAACTCTTCTGGATTGAAAAGTGGAATCCTAGGGTCACACTTTTGAATTAAAACTTTATCTGTAGGTACATTGCCCTTTACGTAGAGTGCTTCAACTCCGAAAAAGCTGCAAATTCCACTGACTTCCTCCTGGACATCTCTCAGTTCCTGACCAGTATTATTAAGTGGTGTAATCACTCTATCATAGAATCCCAGTCTGTTTATATAACGTAATGTAGTACTCCACAAGCTTTTATCATACTCAAACAGATTACAGTTCACTAACCAATAACCATTTAGGGTTAACTTACCTTTTTAGGGGGTGACCATTTAGGGTTCTCCTACATGCTGAATATGAAAGTGTGTGTTCCCTGGCATGCTGGATCTGAAAGTGTATTTTCTACTCATGATTTGATGGAAGATTTATCATCTGTTGAAAATCTACTATTGTTACAATTGCTTAAAGTGAAATTCGAGTCGTCTATTAACCGTTTTGAACTTGTGAAACATTTAATAACCTTTAATTTCTAAATCACAATGTACAGTTAGCTCTGTCGACGTGATAGAAAAAATGTGCGTTAAAGCCTATTTGGATTCATTTTGACTCGAAGTTCTAATTAGTCTTTGTCGACAGTACGTCAACTTCTATTATTTTGCTCAGACCCTGAATCCGGTAGTCGTTCTATCTGTGCGCTTACTGTAGTTCTGACAAGGTCCAAAAATCTTCTGAGTAACTTCAACGGTGTTTTTTTTTTACTTTAATGGAGAAGACCACCAAAGTCATAACCTGTAAAATTCTTGACAGACTAAGCTCTGGGTACTCACTCGCTCTGGGTACTCACTCAGTGAAGGGAATTACAAAAAGTCGATTAGAGTTCAAACATAATACGACCAGAGTAGCTATGACTGTTGAGCAGGGTTGGCACCACCCTACTCGAAGACCAAAAAGTGGTATTTTCCAGAGCTAAATTTTACCGTTAATGACACCAACTATGGCAGGGGGACTTAAAAACGCTCAGAAATAAATGAAATTCGATTTGATGACAAAAGAGGATTATTGTGATTATTCTTTTGAATGGAAACCTAGTAAAAAGAACAAGAAAAGATTTTGCAAAGTAAAGACAAAGAAAAGTAAAGTAGTAATTAAATAAATAAAAAGGTTCTTTATGTCCAGAAACCGAATTTTAAGGTCACAGTTTCAGTTTTGGCTAGAATTCTGGTTGTTGGTATAAATTCTATTCCTTCTTGAGCAGTTGCTTTTGAAAAATATAACGTTTTAGCTCAGGATGACCAACGCGTCTTTTTGCTGTGAAGCCTATTATTGTTGACCACTAATTTTCGGTGATTTTTGAGTGATTTTGATGAAATATTGGTGATTTTCGGTGATTTTCTTGGTGAAAAAATTGTGATTTTTGGTGATTTTCTTAGTGAAATACTGGTGATTTTTATTTCGTTGTGGTGGCAACCCTGCTGTCGAGGGTAAAACACTAAGTCGACACTAATTCAGCTATTGTCAATTAAAACCTAAAGTCCCATCGAAATCTATGTATGTATGTACGCTCTCTTGATATTATTTTGACGACGGATTTTTTCCTCCTTTTCCATTTGGTCAACAGAAAAATGCAAAAGTTTTTGGCAAAAACTGAAAAGAAAACAATTTTTAATTATCATCATAATTAGAATATTTTGGTTAACCTTTAATCTATTAAATATAGAGCAATTTTTTCAACTAAAATTAAGGAGCAACATTCGTAGTTCGAAAATGCTTGATAATCTAATTTCAGGCCCTTGTGTTTCAGGCGAGTCGTTCTTAATGAATTGGGATGTCACACTTTAGCGTAAAAAGCTAGGTATTGAGGAGGGGGTAGCCCCCTCATATAAGGAATGATTTCTGTTCGTATTAGGCTTTAATCTTGCTCTTTACTACCAATTGAAAAAACTTTTTATTAGATTTCAGATAGTTTTTCAGATAATGCCGTGAAATCCCCCCTCTTCCATGAAAAATACTCCCACGAAAAATACCTCCATGGAAAGTTACTCCCTTTGAAAGTTCACCACCCCCCGGAAATTCCCCTTGAAAAAATTCTATTTTCACTGAAAATTTCCCCAGGAAAATTTCAGGCGCACAATTAGGCCTGGGATATTCTCCTAAGCCTACTTTCACTTGAGAAAGGTTTGTTTTTTATATTGGTATGTGATTGTTTTTCAAATCATTCCCGAAATCCCCCCTCCACGGAAACTTTTTCCTGGAAATCTCTCCCTCCCAACAGAAATAGTCTCCCCTGAAAAAGTCTCCCACGGAGATTTTCTTCTGCGGAAAATACCACTTCTCCCCCAGAAAAAACCCCCAGCCGATATCACCCCTTCGGACGCTTTCCCCCGGCCCCGGCCGCTGGGCCCGCTCCACGGGGAAAATTGAGTCGCCACAGAGAAAGTTCGACAAATCCTGGAGAGTACAATGAAATCTGGCAAAATCCCCTGTGTAAAATGTCCTCTGGAAGGTTTACCCCCGGGAACTTCCCTCCCTACGGAAAGTCCTTCCTGTGAAATATCGCCCCTGCGGAAAATCTCCCGCCCGCAACAAAAAAAATCCGTAGGCTATACTTTCCAATGCTAACAATGGGCAAATTTCATACCTTACATTCTTAACCATCGCAATACCTTTACGCTAATACCTCTTCGCAAAAAATTCGCAAATCTCGTAAACTAAAGAAGTAATTACATCACTGTTGATAGCTCCATCATTAATCTCCAATAATGTAAATGCACCACTCATTTTTTTCCTCTACTAATATCCTTGCAAATAAAAACTATTCTTTTTGAATTCAATTCTCTTACTAATATGAATTGTAAAGAAAACTAAAAAGATACACCGGTTTTTCCGATACGGATCTAACCTAAAAAAAAAACTTGTATATCATGAAATAGAAAATCAGTTAATTGTGTCTGAAAAAACTTGAACCAGAACAGATTATACCCAACCTGTTTGGTACGGGCACGTACGCAAAGTATATACCTTCAAGCACATTCCATATGATATTTCAAATTACTATACCATCCATAGAAATGCTACCTCTTTGCAAATGACCCTGGTAACCCCAATTACTTGAAAACCTACACACATATCTATGCCACAGGCGTAGGGTTCAAATATATAGATGCCTGGCCCGTGGTAAGGCATATTACGCAATCACTGGCCGGAGTGCATTCTAGCTTACTACTGACTTTTTTGAACAAAATACTTGTCTCAAATTTTGATCGGGTCCATTTGGGGAAAAGAGGGGAGGGTATATGCCTGCCGATCACTTTCGATGACTCTTAAAAATATAAATAGACATTTCAATTTCCAATAAAAAAAGTCACCCCTGAGGTTTCTACGACAACCCCTTACATAAAGCCTTATTTACCCCCAGGGCAGAACTTACGACATTTCCCCGTGCTCTAGGGGGCTTTGTTCACCCCCAAGTTTTTTTTTATTTTATCTATAAACTATTTTGAACAAAATGATTATCTAAAAATTTTGATCAGATGCATTTGAGGGAAAAAGGTCCTTAGGGGGACTAGTTACCCTCCGATTGCTTTCGACTCTTAAAAAGGACACTAGAGAAGAGGGAAAATAGGGGAGGATATATGCCCACCGATCACTTTTGATGACTCTTAAAAATATAAAATAGATATTTCAATTTCCAATCAAAAAATTCACCCCCGATGTTTATACGACAACCCCTTTCACAAAAACTTATCTGCCCCCGGGGCATAACTTGCGACACTTCCCCCGGGCTCTAGGGGGTTTTGTTGACCCCTGAGTTTTTTTTATTTCATCTATAAACTATTTTGAACAAAATAATTATCTCAAAATTTTGATCAGATACATTTGTGGGAAAAGAGGCTTTGGGGGGACTAGTTACCCTCCGATTGCTTTCGACTCTTAAAAATGGAACTAGAAACTCCAATTTATAATTAAATGAGCCCCCTCTGAAGTTTATGCTACCATCCTCTCCATAAAAACCTTATATGCCCCGGGGCATAATTTACAATGCTTGCCCCCAGGTTCTGGTGAGCTGTGTTATCCCTACAGTCTTTGTTATATGATCTTTGGTTTGTTTTGAACAAAATGGCTATATACAAAAATTCGATCAGATGGATTTGGGGAAAGAG
Source organism: Artemia sp. Qi Xiang Cuo (assembly GCF_049724085.1). Lineage (NCBI taxonomy): Eukaryota > Metazoa > Arthropoda > Branchiopoda > Anostraca > Artemiidae > Artemia > Artemia sp. Qi Xiang Cuo. Next base: position 70,342,262 of record NC_142800.1, read on the forward strand.
TATTGGCGGGGGGGGCTAGTTGTCATTGGATCACTTTTGACTCTTAACAAGGGAATTAGAACTTTCAGTCTCTAATCATTTGAGACTCCTCCGAGGTTTTACGACCATTTCTTCCATAAGAACTTTAGATACCCCCAGGGCGTAAGTTACAACCCTTCCCCAGACTCAGGGGTATGTTGACTCCGATGTTTTTGTTCTCTCATCGTTGGACTATTTCAAACAAACTGGTTATCTTAAAACTTGAATCGGATGCATCTGAAAAAAAAGATGGTGTGTGGAGAAGGGGGCTGGTGCCCTCCAATCCCTTTTGACTCAAAAACAGTAATTAGAACTTTCAATTTTTAATCAAATGAGCCACCTCTGAAGTTTATACCACCTCCCCTTATTTAAAACCCCGGGCTCTGGGGGTTGTGTCGATCTCCGGAATTTTTATTATCTGATCTTTGAAATATTTTGACATAATGTCTATCTCAAAATTTTTATTTCATGGGTTTGGGAAAAAGGAGGGGGGAAGGGGTTCTAGTTGCCCTCCATTCTCTTTTGACTCTCAAAAAGTGAAATAGAACTTTCAATTTCCAATCAAATCAGCCCTCTCTGAAGTTCTATACGAGCAAATCTTTTATAAGAACCATATATACCCCCAGGGCATAAATTACAACTCCTGTCCCCAGGCCCTGGGGGGTTGTGTTGACCCTGGAGTTTTTATTATATGATTCTTTAACGATTGTTAAAAAATAGCTATATCAAAATTTCTATCGAATTATTTGGGGAAAAAAGGGCATGGGGGACTAGATGCCCTACAATCACTTTTAACTCTTAAAAAGGGAACTAGAACTTCTGGTTTTCAATCAAATCAGTTCCCTGTAAAATTTGTAAGACAACTCCTTCCATAGATGCCTCTGGAAAAAAGACAAAAATAAAACATTGGAGCTTATGGCCTTTACTATAGGCAGAAAAATCCCCCCCCCCACAAAAACTGTCTTAATATGTCCCAATAACCAATCCTATATATATAAACCACGGGCAAAGTACATAGCTTGCAGCCCTTCCCCTGGGGCCGTAGGGGGTTAAGTCATCCTCAAAGACATAGCTATTAGATCTTTCTACTATGCTGAGCAAAATGGCTATTTCAAAATTTAATTGGAATACTTTGGTGAAAAAAGGGGCGTAGAAGTGGGCTAGCTGCCCTCCAAAATTTTTGGTCGCTCAAAAAGGGCACTAGAACTTTTGATTACCGATCAAGTGAGATACACTCTTTTGACAATCAACACCCTTTTTAAATACATGCTCGTAGTGTGATTTGAAATAATTCAACATCCCTCTAAGATATATCCATGAAAGTTACAGCTTAACACCCTTAAGTGCTACAGCAGCAATATTCGTATTACACTGTAAAGAAAACTGTTTGAGATTCAACAAAAAAATTGTAATGTTTATCAACAGAAAAATTGGAATTTCAACAGTTTAAATTGAATATTAGAGACCATATTGGAATTCCACGATCATTACTGCCTATCCAATCTGTTGAGAAACAAAAATGTTGGATTCCCATACCCGAATTGAATTTTCAACTTGTTGAACAATATTTATTTATTTTTTTTTAGATCTAGAAAAGGCCTTCGACAGTATTGATAGGATTCTCCTGTGCTTAGAACTGTTAAGGGTAGGCCTACCAAGACTTTCCGTTAGGATATTAACCATATATATAGAATGACGTTTGGTATAGCGAACGTTTTAGGGAAGGGATTATCGTCGCCGTTTGAAATTAGAAAATGAGTAAAACAGGGCAGCAGTGTTTTGCCTAGGTTGTTCACGTTGTATATAAATGATATTGTTGACCATTTTAAAAAGGTATGAGTTCCTACGGTGTCACTAAGGAGCCTGATATTATCTCTGTTGCTTTTTGCTGATGATGCGGTGTTGATTGGCAAGTCACCAGAGGAGCTCCAGATCTTATTGAGTATATTAGAAGAATATTTAGATAGAAAAAACTAGTGTTGAATATCAAAAAGACTGAGATTGTGGTTTTTAGAGGAATCCATGGTAACAAAAATGATTAAAAGTAGAATGTTATTATAAAGGCGAAAAAGTAAAAGAGAGTGAAAATTTTAAATTTTTGGGAATGAGACTTTCATCTAAAGGAGGAAGGAAAGATCATGTAAAAGAGATGATTAAGAGAGGGAATTAATTTATTAATATTTAATAAGTCCACTCTTGTCTTTGAATAGAAAAGACCAAAAAAGATAGTTTCTCTTTTACTAATACACTGTAATTATTCTATAAGCCATAAGTGATTAAGAAATTCCTGTGATATTCTTTCATTGCTCCAGAATACTGACTATAAGCTAAAAATCTATGTACATAAATTTAAGCATGTTTATAAAAACATTTGTACATAAATTCGCTTTAAATGGCACCATCTTGAAATTTAATATGACATTCAAGAAATTTGAATCTGCTGTTGAAGTCCAAAACATTGACTAATATAGCCTATTTGCCACGAAAATTACATTTTTTTTCAACTGAAAATTGCAAAAATCTCTATAATGTAAATAATTTGTTGGAATTCAATAAGCAAATCACGATTCCAACAGAAAAATTAGAGTTTTTTTGTTTTGTTTGAATTCAATAAGCAAGTCACAATTCCAACAGAAAAATTGGATTTTTTTTTTACTTGTTTGAATTTGAGCAAAACATTTTGTTGAATATCATTTTTTTTACAGTGTATTAGAAGTAGCATTATTCAAATAGCACCTTTTATTTTTTTTTAAACACCCCCTCTACGCACACTGAAAGTTTAAACTTAATACCCTGAGCATTTTCTGCGACATGGCTGGTACAGCGTGTTTTGATTTAGTTAGAAATATTTTCAACATTCCCTGAAAATTTCACCATAATACCCTTAGCTTTAATATTAGTAGTAGTAGCAGTAGTAATATTAGTAGTGGTAGTAGAAGTAGCACTAGTAGTAGAAAAAGCAGTAGTAGTAGTAGTATAAGTAGCAATAGCATTTAAATATTGCTTTTTGAATAGTTCAACATCCCCCAAAACAAGCCCTGTACGTTTTAACTTCATGCTTAAAAGGCGTTCTTAAGATATTGCTAAAACACCTTTTTGACAACCTGCATGCACATAGTGCGTTCGATTTAGTTCAACTTCTCTCTCAATATTCCCTGAAATTTCACCTTCATGCCAGTTAGTGTTCGTTAGCCTTAGTGTTCATAGTAGTCACGATAATATCAGTAGGAATATTAGTAGTTGCAGCAACAATAGTAGCAGTAGTATTAGCAACAGTAGAAAAGTAATAGCAGAAGTACTAGTTGCAGTAAAGTATGCACATGTTGCCTATTGTCAGTTGAAAATCCCTCTCGTCATTCCCTGGAAGTTTCAATTAACCACTCCAAGCCGTTCCTAAAATATTGCTGATATGTGTTTTCACAACCTTTCTGCATATGCTGCATTTTACTTCAGTTCAACTCCCCCCCCCCCTCAAATTTCCCGAAAATTTTCACCTTAATACCCTTAGACCCTTAAGTAGTAGTCAAAATGGAAGTAGTAGTTGTAGCAGTAGAAGTAGTAATAGAAGTAGCAGCGTGCACAAATTGCCTTTTTGTCAATTGATCATCCCCCTTATCATTCCACGAAAGTTCCAAGTTAATATGCCGAACCTTTTGAAAACCTACACGAGCAGAGTGTGATTTAATTTAGTTTAACTTTTCCTTCCATATTCTCCTAAATTTTCACCTTCATACTCTTAACCTTAGTAGAGTAGGAGCCATAATACTAGTAGTACTTGCAGTTGTTTTAATAGTATTAGAAACATTAGTGGCAGTAGTTTTAATAGCAGTAGTAGAAGGGACAAATTACCATTTGGTCAGTTGAACACCTGCTCATCATGACCTGGAAGTCTCAGCTTAGTACGCTAAACCGTTCATAAGTTATTGCTGATGCACCCTTTTGAAAACCGATAAGCACATAGCGTATTTTGATTTATATCAACTTTCCCATCAAAATTTCAGGAAATTTTCACCATAATGCCCTCAACCTTACTAGTAGTCGCAACATAAGTAGTAGTAGTAGCAGTAGTGGATTTGCATTAACAGTAGTAGTTTTAGTATCAGTAGTAGTACTAGTAGTAATAGTAGCAGCAGTAGTTATAGTGGCAGTAGTAGTAGCAGTAGCAGTAGTAGTAATGATAATAACGGTGGTAGTAGTGTGCGTACATTGCCTTTTGGTCAACTGGCCATCCTCTCCACTTTTCTGGATATTTCTTGTTTAATACCCTAAGTCACTCCTCAGATACATCCTTTTGACAACCCGCATGCACATTGTGTGTTTTGATTTTGTTCAACATATCCTGAAAGATTCCCCTGAATGCTCCTGGCCTTTTTGGACACCAAAGGTCAAACATGCTATTCTCGTCGGATAGCAAACCCTATGTGTAAACAATGGAAGAATTGCATAGTATACAGCCCTTACCCCAAGGGCTGTGGGAGGGTGTTATCCCCAGAGGCTTGGTTATTGGGCGTGTCAACTATTCTGAACAAGATGTATATGTTAAAATTTTGTTCCGATGTCTTTGGGAAAAAAGGGCGCAGGATAGGGGCTGGTCGCCCTCCAATCACTTTTGACTCTTAATGAGAGCACTAGAACTTTCAATTTCCAATCGAATGAGCCCTTCCAAAGCTTTTCCGACAACTTCTTCCGCAAGAAGGGCATTGGTGAAACGAAAAGTAAACATTTCGTGCCCTCTTTGCTCTTTACTTAGGGAGGGCCATTGCACCGCCTAGGATAAACGAGAATGTTAACTAGATTGTCTATAGAATGTTTCATCTTTTCTAGTTGTTTTCTGGCATATATTACTTATTTATTCCAGCCTCCCTTTCAATTGATAAAGGTTAAAATCAAAATAATTATGCTTTATTTAAGTAATTCAATTCATGAAATCAAGATTTTACATGTTATTATTTATTTCTATACTTTCCTTTTATTTCTTTGAACAATCTTGTTATTACTATTTTACTATAGCAAAGGAAGCAAGAAAAATCTTTCTATAGAGATAGCAGTTTTATATCGCAATTATCCACCCATCAAAAACAGATTTTACATGCATTCCTCTCAAAGACTCTCAGACATTCTTAGTTCGGAACTGAGGACCCGTATTACCGTCAAGTAAGTATATTACTGAATTCAAAAGAGATAAAAATATATTAAAAACGGGCCTTTATATGAAAGGTCTATTCATAGAAGATACAGAATATGTTTATTATTACTAGTACAACTTGTATCCAAGGTAACATACGTAGTATTACCAATAACAAAAAAATGTTTAAATTATGTAATATTCGTGATCCGACATTCTAAAGACTAATTTATATGAAAAGCCAAGTAATAATTACCCAAGAGTATTACATATCACGTAACATAAATACCAGACTAAAAATAACTAATTGGTTTTATAGACATGTATTCTTCTATTTTTTCTTTTACTAATATTTAATTAGGATTTAAATTTTATACCTGTAGCTCAGTGATTAAGAGATGGGTAGCAGATTGAAAAGATACACCAAAATCAAGGATGGCTTTGGTTTTGCTGTCTTCTAATGTCTTCAAAAGTTTCTCTTATTTGTTTTATAGGTTGATTACTTTTTTTTTAGTAAAAAACAGTTCTTCGGGGTCATTGAATCGTTGCATGTCTCGCAGTGATATGATAAAATCGATGATTTAATTGAATCCCTAGCAAAACGTTATGGATTTTGTTAAAACACCGATTTTCTGCCTTTTAACAAGTCTTCAAAAGCTTTATTTGCTTCATATTTTGATTAAATAACTAAAAAAAAGTTTTTTTTTTACAACTGAAAATAAGGAGCAACAAAACTTAAAACGAACAGAAATTATTACGTATGTGAGGGTGTTCGACCCCTATTCAATACCTCGCTCTTTACGCTAAAGTTCAAATATTGTTCGAATCACAAACCCCTGAATAACAAAGGCCGTTTAATTAGAACAGATAGCTCTGTTGAAAGTACAAAAATGAACTTCAGCGTAAAGAGCGAGGTATTGACTAGGGAGTGGTCTCTCTCATATATGTAATAATTTATGTTCGTTTTATGTTTTAATGTTGCTCCTTACTTTCAGTTGAAAAAACTTGTTTTTTTATTTAATTTCTGATCGTTTTTTAAATAACGGTGGAAGGTCCGCCCCCTCCCTTCATAGAAATGCCCCTTCACCCATGAAAACATCCTCCATGGAAAGATCCTCCCACGTAGCACCCTGCTCTGACCCCTCCCTCCACCAGGAAAAAAATCCCTCCTGAAAGCGTCTTTATACTTCCCAATAACCAATGTAAACAATGGGAAAAGTTCATAACTTGCAGCCCCACCCTCGGAAACTGTGGGGGATGAAGTCATCCTCAAAGACATATATATTATTTATTAGATTATCGACTATACTGAACAAAATGGCTATCTTAAAATTTTGATCGGGTGACTTCTGGAGAAAATGAGCGTGGGAGGGGGCCTAGTTACCCTCCAGTTTTTTGGTCACTTAAAACGGGCACTATAACTTTTCATTTCTTTTCAAATGAACCCTCTCACGATATTCTAGGACTACTGCATCGATTCTATCACCCTTGGAAAAAAAAACAAATAAACACGCATCTGTGATCTTTCTTCGGGCAAAATGTACAAACTTCCATATTTTTGCAGATAGGAGCTTGACACCTCTATATTAGGGTTCTCGTATACGGTGAATGTGATGGTGTGATTTCCATTAAAGTTCTATGACTTTTAATGGGTTGTTTCCCCCTTTTTTCGAAAACAAAGCAAATTTTCTCAGGCGCTTAACTTTTGATGAATAAGACTAAACTTGATGAAACTTATATATTTGAAATCAGATCTGATTCTTGTGATGTATCTATTGGTATCAAAATTCCGTTTTTTATAGTTTCGGTTACTATTGAGCCGGGTTGCTCCTTACTTACAGTTCGTTACCACGAACTGTCTGAATAGGACTATAGACTAACCTATAGTCCTAATCTGTTCGTTTTAAGTTTTAATGTTCGTTGCTCCTTACTTTCATTTGAAAAAACTTTGAAAAGATCCTCACACGTAGCACCCTCCTCCGACCCCTCCCTCTGCCAGGAAAAAAAATCCCTCCTGAAAGCGTCTTTATGCTTCCCAATAACCAATGTAATAAATGGGCAAAGTTCATAACTTGCAGCCCCACCCTCGGAAACTGTGGGGGATGAAGTCATCCTCAAAGACATATATATTATTTATTAGATTATCGACTATACTGAACAAAATGGCTATCTCAAAATTTTGATCGGGTGACTTCTGGAGAAAATGAGCGTGGGAGGGGGCCTAGTTGCCCTCCAAATTTTATGGTTACTTAAAAACAGCACTAGAACTTTTAATTTACGTTCCAATAAGTCCTCCCACGATATTCTAGGACCACTGGGTAAATACGATCACCCCTGGGGAAAAACAACAAACAAAAAGCAAATGAACACGCATCCGTGATCTTTCTTCTGGCAAAAAATGCAAAATTCCACATTTTTGTAGATAGGAGCTTGAAACCTCTGCAGCAGGGTTCTCTGATACGCCAAATTTGATGGTTTGATTTTGATTAAGATTATATCCCTTTTATGGGTTGTTTCCCCCTTTTTTTCGAACATAAGGCAAGTTTTTCAGGCTCATAACTATTGAGGGGTAAGACGAAGCTTGATGAAACTTGTATATTTGAAATCAGCATAAAAATCCAATTATTTTTTATTTATCTACTGGTATCAAAATTTTGTTTTTTTACAGTTTCGGTTACTATTGAGCCGAGTTACTATACGTTCCAATAAGTCCTCCCACGATATTCTAGGACCACTGGGTAAATACGATCACCCCTGGGGAAAAACAACAAACAAAAAGCAAATGAACACGCATCCGTGATCTTTCTTCTGGCAAAAAATGCAAAATTCCACATTTTTGTAGATAGGAGCTTGAAACCTCTGCAGCAGGGTTCTCTGATACGCCAAATTTGATGGTTTGATTTTGATTAAGATTATATCCCTTTTATGGGTTGTTTCCCCCTTTTTTCGAACATAAGGCAAGTTTTTCAGGCTCATAACTATTGAGGGGTAAGACGAAGCTTGATGAAACTTGTATATTTGAAATCAGCATAAAAATCCAATTATTTTTTATTTATCTACTGGTATCAAAATTTTGTTTTTTTACAGTTTCGGTTACTATTGAGCCGAGTTGCTCCTTAATTACAGTTCGTTACGACGAACTGTCTGATACTTCTTTAGAACACAACATTTTTTGGAGGGCTTTGAATTGTTACATGTCTCACAGTGATAAAAAAAATAATTGGTGATTTAATTGAATCCTTAGAAAATTCTTATGGATTTGATCAAAATAATGAATTTTCTGGCTATTAATAAGTCTTAAAAAGTTTTATTTTTCTCATAGTTTGATTACTTTTTTAGTAATAAATAGTTTTTGGAGGGCATTGAATCGTTGCATGTGTCACAGTGATATAAAAATAATTGGTGATTTGATTGAATCCTTAGAAAAAACTTATGGATTTGATCAGAATATTGATAATATCATTTAACTGCAAAATATCACTTATCTTTTTTCTAGTCGTACGACTGGAAAATGAAAATAGCTATACCACATATTTAACGCTTATAATAGCTGTTGATAGGAAAGGAATAATAAAAGTAAGTCAAGTTCTTGAAGTTTCAACCCCCCCAAAAACAGAATGTACTTTTAGGAGCACAAAATTTCATGATTAGCCTGTAGAAAATAATAGACTACTTTATACGTCTGTTAATAGTCAATCCCCGACCACGGTATCGATAAATTTTCTGCTATAATTCTCTAAAAAAAAACTCAAGCAAGCTCAAATTTCAGCATAGTACAAAGTTTTTGGTTTCTATACTGAAAAGATTGGAGAGCATCAGTAGATAGTATCTATTGAATTCTGATGGCCCTATAGCAATTCCTATGTTATTTGCGTACGGCACGTTCCATGGTAGCTTTCCAAGGCATAGTCTACAGCCAGCGGCTATTTGGCAGTGAATAATGTCTTCAAACAGTTTTTTTTTCTGTTTTTGTTTTCAATTACACAATGAACGTAGGTCATGAGTTCATATACACATTCTTAAAACTACACGTGATTAAACACGTTATAAAACTACGTGCTATTTGCTTATGTCCTGTTGGTACCATTCCAAACGAGTGGGGATTCCCCGCCTGTTCCGAAACATTGCAAAAAAGATAACAGTATGAACGGGGGATTACCCGCGCAAATTTGTTTCAACTCCAAGTTTTTCAACCAGACTGGTTTTTTGAAAGCATAGTGTGTACATGTGTGTAGGCTTTGCTATTAAAAACTTGGACACTACAATCAGAATTGTTTGATTGACGTTTAAAAAGGGGTAATGAGATTTGCGAATTGGAATAAAATTTTTTAACTAGAAATGGCTGAAAAGGGTTTTGGGGGAGATGGGGTGATTGTGTATTGTATAATACACATGTGATGTTTGGACAGTGTTGTCATTTTAAAATAGTTTAACGTTCCCTTCGTTCCCCCATTTCTGAGGGCACGGGAGGGGGGGGGTCAATTTTGGAGGGAAAACCGAAAATACTCAGAATCGAAAATAAATGGGATCTGCCTCAAGGGGAAGGCTCAGAGGCCCTTCGTTCCCCCATTTCTGAGGGCAGGGGAGGGGGGGGGGGTAAATTTTGGGGGGAAAAACAAAAAAAATAAGAATCGAAAATAAATGGGATCTGCCTCAAGGAGAAGGCTCAGAGGCCCTTCGTTCCCCCATTTCTGAGGGCAGGGGAGGGGGGGGGGGTTCAATTTTGGAGGGAAAATCAAAAATACTCGGAATCGAAAATAAATGGGATCTGCCTCAAGGGGAAGGCTCAGAGGCCCTTCGTTCCCCCATTTCGGAGGGCAGGGGCGGGGGGGTCAATTTTGGAGGGAAAATCAAAAATACTCAGAATCGAAAATAAATGGGATCAGCCTCATGGGAAAGGATCAGAAGCCCTTCGTTCCCCCATTTCTGAGAGCAGGGGATGGGGGGGTCAATTTTGGAGGGAAAACCAAAAATACTCAGAATCGAAAATAAATGGGATCTACCTCAAGGGCAAGGCTCAGAGGCCTCTCCTTCCCCTATTTCTGCGGGCAAGGGGGGGGGTCAATTTTGGAGGGAAAACCAAAAATACTCAAAATCGAAAATAAATGGGATCTGCCTCAAGGGGAAAGCTCAGAGGCCCTTCGTTCCCCCGTTTCTGAGGGCAGGGGAAACCAAAAATACTCAGAATCGAAAATAAATGGGATCTACCTCAAGGTCAAGGCTCAGAGGCCCCTCCTTCCTCCATTTCTGAGGGAAGAGGAGGGGGGAGGGGAGGTCAATTTTGGAGGGAAAGCCAAAAATACTCAGAATCGAAAATAAACGGGATCTGCCTCAAAGGCAAGGCTCAGAGGCCCCTCCTTTCCCCTCAGAAACAGTTTTAACAAGAAATGTCTGAAAAGTATTTTTTGGGGGGATGGAGCGATGACAGATTGGATGTCTCAGACTAGTGATAGTGCTGTACTATAGTACGAATTGCTTGTGAAAAACCCAAATTAGTTATTCGAAAATATAGTTTTTACAAGAAATGTCTGAAAAGGCTTTTTTTTGGGGGGTAGGGGCGATGACAGAGTGGATGTCTTAGACTAGTTATAGCGATGTACTCTGGCATGAATTGCTTTCGAAAACCCGGATGAATTAGTTGAAAATAAAGTTTTAACAAGTAATGTCTGAAAATTATTTTGTTGGGGGGGTGAGGGCGATGACAGAGTGGATGTCTTAGACTAGTTATAGTGCTGTGGTACGAATTGCTTGTGAAAAACCCGGATGAATTAGTTGAAAATAAAGTTTTAACAAGTTTTTCTGAAAAGTATTTTTTGGAGGGTGGGGTTGATGACAGAGTGGATGTCTTGGACTAGTTATAGTGCTGTACTCTGGCATGAATTGCTTTCGAAAACCCGGATGAATTAGTTGAAAATAAAGTTTTAACAAGAAATGTCTGAAAAGTATTTTTTTTGGGGGGGTGGGGGCCATGACAGAGGGGACGTCTTAGACTAGTTATAGTGCTGTACTCTGGCATGAATTGCTTTCGAAAACCCGGATGAATTAGTTGAAAATAAAGTTTTAACAAGAAATGTATGAAAAGTTTTTTTTTGGGGGGGTGTGGGCGATGACAGAGGGGATGTATTAGACTAGTTATAGTGCTGTACTGTGGTAAGAATTGCTTGTGCAAAACCCCAATGAATCAGTTGAAAATAAAGTTGTAACAACAAATGTCTGAAAAGTATTTTTTTGGGGGAGTGGGAGGCGATGACAGAGTGGATGTCTTAGACGAGATATAGTGCTGTACTCTGGCATGAATTGCTTTCGAAAACCCGGATGAATTATTTTAAATAAAGTTTTAACTAGAAATGTCTGAAAAGTATTTTTTTTGGGGGGTGGGGGCGATGACAGAGTGGATGTCTTAGACTAGCTATAGCGCGGTACTCTGGCATGAATTACTTTCGAAAACCCGGATGAATTAGTCGAAATAAAGTTTTAACAAGAAATGTCTGAAAAGTATTTTTTTTGGGGGGTGGGGGCGATGACAGAGGGGATGTCTTAGACTAGTTATAGTGCTGTACTCTGGCATGAATTGCTTGAGAAAAACCCGGATGAATTAGTTGAAAATAAAGTTTTAACAAGAAATGTCTGAAAAGTTTTTTTGGGGGATGGAGCGATGACAGAGTGGATGTCTTAGACTAGTTATAGTGCTGTACTCTGGCATTAATTTCTTTCTAAAACCAGGATGAATTTTTTGAAAATAAATTTTTAAAAAGAAATTTATGAAAAGTATTTTTTTTTTTTTTTTTTTGGTAAACACAATTGGCTGAAATAAAAGCGGAAGTCTTAAAATCACAACTCAAGGTCAGTAAATAATTCCTTTGTTGTTTTTTTTTCGTTAAAACCCGATTGGCTGAAATAAAAGCGGAACTTTTAAAATCACAACAACTAAAGGTCAGTAGATAATTCCTTTGTTGTTTTTTTTGGTTAAACACGAGCTATTGTAGAAAATAATTTCAAAGTACCAAGTCACATGATAGTTACGCTATTATAGAAAATAAATTCAAAGTACCAAGTCACATGATAGTTACGCTATTGTGGAAAATAATTTCAAAGTACCAAGTCGCATGATAGTTACTATATTATAGAAAATAATATCAAAGTACCAAGTCACATGATAGTTACGCTATTGTAGAAAATAATTTCAAAGTACCAAGTCACATGATAGTTACGCTATTGTAGAAAATAATTTCAAAGCACCAAGTCACATGATAGTTAAGCTATTGTAGAAAATAATTCCAAAGTACCAAGTCACATGATAGTTACACTATTGTACAAAATAATTTAAAAGTACCAAGTCACATGATAGTTACGCTATTGTAGAAAATAATTTCAAAGTACCAAGTCACATGATAGTTACGCTATTATAGAAAATAATTTCAAAGTAACAAGTCAGATTATAGTTACGCTATTGTAGAAAATAATTTCAAAGTACCAAGTCACATGATAGTAACGCTATTGTAGAAAATAATTTCAAAGTACCAAGTCACATTATAGTTACGCTATTGTAGAAAATAATTTCAAACTACCAAGTCACATTATAGTTACGCTAATGTAGAAAATAATTTCAAACTACCAGGTCACATGATAGTTACGCTATTGTAGAAAATAATTTCAAAGTACCAAGTCACATGATAGTTACGCTATTGTAGAAAATAATTTCAAAGTACCAAGTCACAAGATAGTTACGCTATTGTAGAAAATAATTTCAAAGTCCCAAGTCACATGATTGTTACGCTATTGTAGAAAATAATTTGAAAGTACGAAGTCACATGATAGTTACGCTTTTGTAGAAATTAATTTCAAAGTACCATGTCACATGATAGTTACGCTTTTGTAGAAAATAATTTCAAAGTACCAAGTCACATGATAGTTACGCTATTGTAGAAAATAATTTCAAAGTACCATGTCGCATGATAGTTACGATTTTGTAGAAAATAATTTCAAAGTACCCTGTCACATGATAGTTACGTTTTTGTAGAAAATAATTTCAAAGTACCAAGTCACATGATAGTTACGCTATTGTAGAAAATAATTTCAAAGTACCAAGTCACATGATAGATACGCTACTATAGAAAATAATTTCAAAGTACCAAGTCACATGATAGTTACGCTTTTCTAGAAAATTATTTCAAAGTACCAAGTCACATGATAGTTACGCTATTATATAAAATTATTTCAAAGTATCAAGTCGCAGGATAGTTACGCTATTGTAGAAAATACTTTCAAATTACCATGTCAAATGATAGTTACACTATTATAGAAAATTATTTCAAAGTATAAATTCACAAGATAGTTAGGCTTTTGTAGAAAATAATTTCAAAGTACCAAGTCACATTATAGTTACGCTTTTTTAGAAAATAATTTCAAAATACCAAGTCACTTGATAGTTACGCTATTATAGAAAAAAATTTCAAAGTACCAAGTCACATGATAGTTACACTATTGTAGAAAATAATTTCAAAGTACCAAGTCACATGATAGGTACGCTATTGTAGAAAATAATTTCAAAGTACCAAGTCACATGATAGTTACGCTATTGTAGAAAATAATTCCAAAGTAACATGTCACACGATAGTTACGCTTTTGTAAAACATAATTTCAAAGTACCAAGTCACATGATAGTTACTCTATTGTATAAAATAATTTCAAAGTACCAAGTCACATGATAGTTACGCTATTATAGAAAATAATTTCAAAGTACCAAGTCACATTATAGTTACGTTATTGTAGAAAATAATTTCAAAGTTCCAAGTCACGTGATAGTTACGCTTTTGCAAAAAATAATTTCAAAGTACCAAATCACATTATAGTTACGTTATTATAGAAAATAATTTCAAAGTACCATGTCACATGATAGTTACGCTATTGTAGAAAATAATTTCAAAGTACCAAGTCACATGATAGTTACGCTTTTGTAGAAAATAATTTCAAAGTACCAAGTCACATGACAGTTGATATTTAGTAGATAGTCATTTCCAAATAACAAGTCAAATGATAGTCACTCAATTATAGGTAGTAACTTCAAAGCACCAAGTCGCAGTATAGTTAAGATAGTTAGGATCATTATGAAAATTTACAATGTCTAATGACAGTTAAGATCTAATAGAAAATAATTTCAAAGTACCAAGTTACAGGATAATTACGCTCCTATAGAAAATAATTTCAAAGTACCAAGTCAAATGATAGTTATGCTATTATAGAAAATAATTTCAAAGTACTAAGTTAGAGGATAGTTACGCTATTATAGAAAATAATTTCAAAGTGCCAAGTCACATGATAGTTACGCTATTCTAGAAAATAATTTTAAAGTACCAAGTCACATGATAGTTACGCTTTTTTAGAAAATAATTTCAAAGTACCATGTCACATGATAGTTACGCTATTGTATAAAATAATTTCAAAGTACCAAGTCACATGATAGTTACGCTATTTTAGAAAATAATTTCAAAGTACCAAGTCACATGATAGTTACGCTTTTGTAGAAAATAATTTCAAAGTACCATGTCGCATGATAGTTACGCTTTTGTAGAAAATAATTTCAAAGTACCAAGTCACATAATAGTTACGCTTTTGTAGAAAATAATTTCAAAGTACCATGTCACATGATAGTTACGTTATTTTAGAAAATAATTTCTAATGACCATGTCACATGATATTTACGCTATTGTAGAAAATAATTTGAAAGTACCAAGTCACATGATAGTAACGTTATTGTAGAAAATAATTTCAAAATATCAAGTCACATGATAGTTACGCTATGGTAGAAAATAATTTCAAAGTTCCAAGTCACATGATAGTTACGCTATTGTAGAAAATAATTTCAAAGTACCAAGTCACATGATAGTTACGCTATTTTAGGAAATAATTTCAAAGTACCAAGTCACATTATAGTTACGCTATTCTATAAAATAATTTAAAAGTAACAAGTCACATGATAGTTACGATATTGTAGAAAATAATTTCAAAGTACCAAGTCACATGATAGTTACGCTTTTATAGAAAATAATTTCAAAGTACCAAGTCTCATGATAGTTAAGCTATTTTAGAAAATAATTTCAAAGTACCAAGTCACATGATAGTTACGCTATTGTAGAAAATAATTTCAAAGTACCAAGTCACATGATAGTTACGCTTTTGTAGAAAATAATTTCAAAGTACCATGTCACCTGATAGTTACGCTTTTGTAGAAAATAATTTTAAAGTACCAAGTCACATGATAGTTACGCTATTGTATAAAATAATTTCAAAGTACCAAGTGACATGATAGTTACGCTTTTGTATAAAATAGTTTAAAAGTACCAAGTCACATTATAGGTACGTTTTTGTAGAAAATAATTTCAAAGTACCAAGTCACATGATAGTTACGCTTTTGCAGAAAATAATTTCAAAGTACCAAATCACATGATAGTTACGTTATTATAGAAACTAAGTTCAAAGTACCATGTCACATGATAGTTACGCTATTGTAGAAAATAATTTCAAAGTACCAAGTCACATGATAGTTACGCTTTTGTAGAAAATAATTTCAAAGTACCAAGTCACATGATAGTTACGCTATTATAGAAAATAATTTCAAAGTACCAAGTCACATGATAGTTATGCTATTATAGAAAATAATTTCAAAGTACCAAGTTACAGGATAGTTACGCTATTATAGAAAATAATTTCAAAGTACCAACTCACATGATAGTTACGCTATTGTAGCAAATAATTTCAAAGTACCAAGTCACATTATAGTTACGCTTTTGTAGCTAATAATTTCAAAGTACCAAGTCACAGGATAGTTACGCTATTATAGAAAATAATTTCAAAGTACCAAGTAACATGATAGTTACGCTATTATAGAAAATAATTTCAAAGTACCAAGTCACATGATAGTTACGCTATTGTAGAAAATAATTTCAAATTACCAAGTCACATGATAGTTACACTCTTGTAGAAAATAGGAATTAGACAGACACGACACACAAACAGAGTCATAGTGAGAGAGATATGCAAAAAGTTGGGTTGATCTAGGTTCACTTAGAGTCGCGCGCGACTCTAAGTGAACCTAGATCAACCCAACATTATTTTCTACAATAGCGTAACTATCATGTGACTTGGTACTTTGAAATTATTTTCTATAATAGCGTAACTATCATGTGAGTTGGTGCTTTGAAATTATTTTCTACAAAAACGTAACTATCATGTGACATGGTACTTTGAAATTATTTTCTACAAAAGCGTAACTATCATGTGACTTGGTACTTTGAAATTATTTTCTACTAAAGCGTAACTATCATGCGACTTGGTACTTTGAAATTATTTTCTAAAAAAGTGTAACTATCATATGACTTAGTACTTTGAAATTATTTTCTACAATAGCGAAACTATCATGTTATTTGGTACTTTGAAATTATTTTTTACAATAGCCTAACTATCATGTGACTTGGTACTTTGAAATTATTTTCTACAATAGTGTAACTATCATGTGACTTGGTACTTTGAAATTATTTTCTACAATATCTTAACTATCATGTGACTTGGTACTTTGAAATTATTTTCTATAATAGAGTAACTATCATGTGAGTTGGTACTTTGAAATTATTTTCTACAAAAGCGTAACTATCATGTGACTTGGTACTTTGAAATTATTTCTACAATAGCGTAACTATCATGTGAGTTGGTACTTTGAAATTATTTTCTATAATAGCGTAACTATCCTGTGACTTGGTACTTTGAAATTATTTTCTATAATAGCATAACTATCATGTGACTTCGTACTTTGAAATTATTTTCTATAATAGAGTAACTATGCTGTGACTTGGTACTTTGAAATTATTTTCTAAAAAAGTTTAACTATTATGTGGCTTGGTACTTTTAAATTATTTTCTACAATAGTGTAAATATCATGTGACATGGTACTTTGAAATTATTTTCTTTACTAACATAACTATAATGTGACTTGGTACTTTGAAATTATTTTCTACAAAAGCGTAACTATCACGTGACTTGGAACTTTGAAATTATTTTCTACAATAGCGTAACTATAATGTGACTTGGTACTTTGAAATTATTTTCTAAAATAGCGTAACTATCAGGTGACTTGGTACTTTGAAATTATTTTATACAATAGCGTAACTATCATGTGACTTGGTACTTTGAAATTATTTTCTACAAAAGCGTAACTATCATGGGACATGGTACTTTGAAATTATTTTCTACAAAAGCGTAACTATCATGTGACTTGGTACTTTGAAATTATTTTCTACAATAGCGTAACTATCATGTGACATGGTACTTTGAAATTATTTTCTACAATAGTGTAACTATCATGTGACTTGGTACTTTGAAATTATTTTCTACAATAGCGTAACTATCATGTGACTTGGTACTTTGAAATTATTTTCTACAAAAGCGTAACTATCATGTGACTTGGTACTTTGAAATAATTTTCTACAAAAGCGTAACTATCATGTGACATGGTACTTTGAAATTATTTTCTACAAAAGCGTAACTATCATTTGACTTGGTACTTTGAAATTATTTTCTATAATAGCGTAACTATAATGTGACTTGGTACTTTGAAATTATTTTCTATAAAAGCATAACTATAATGTGACTTGGTACTTTGAAATTATTTTCTACATTAGCGTAACTATCATGTGACTTGGTACTTTGAAATTATTTTCTATAATAGCGTAACTATCATGTGACTTGGTACTTTGAAATTATTTTCTACAATAGCGTAACTATCATGTGACTTGGTACTTTGAAATTATTTTCTACAAAAACGTAACTATCATGTGACAGGGTACTTTGAAATTATTTTCTACAAAAGCGTAACTATCATGTGACTTGGTACTTTGAAATTATTTTCTACAAAAGCGTAACTATCATGAGACATGGTACTTTGAAATTATTTTCTACAAAAGAGTAACTATCATGTGACTTGGTACTTTGAAATTATTTTCTAAAATAGCGTAACTATCATGTGACTTGGTACTTTGAAATTATTTTCTACAATAGCATAACTATCATGTGACTTGGTACTTTGAAACTATTTTCCACAAAAGCGTAACTATCTTGTGACTTGGTACTTTGAAATTATTTTCTACAAAAGCGTAACTATCATGTGACTTGGTACTTTGAAATTATTTTCTATAATAGCGTAACTATAATGTGACTTGGTACTTTGAAATTATTTTATATAATAGAGTAAATATCATATGACTTGTTAATTTGAAATTATTTTATACAATAGCGTAACTATAATGTTACTTGGTACTTTGAAATTATTTTCTAGAATAGCGTAACTATAATGTGAATTGGTACTTTGAAATTATTTTCTACAATAGCGTAAATATCATGTGACTTGGTACTTTGAAATTATTTTCTACAAAAACGTAACTATCATGTGACATGGTACTTTGAAATTATTTTCTACAAAAGCGTAACTATCATGTGACTTGGTACTTTGAAATTATTTTCTACAAAAGCGTAACTATCATATGACTTGGTACTTTGAAATTATTTTCTACAATAGCGTAACTATAATGTGACTTGGTACTTTGAAATTATTTTCTACAATAGCGTAACTATAATGTGACTTGGTACTTTGAAGTTATTTTCAAAAAAAGCGTAACTATAATGTGACTTGGTACTTTGAACTTATTTTCTAAAAAAGCGTAACTAACATGTGACTTGGTACTTTGAAATTATTTTCTATATTAGCGTAACTATCATGTGAGTTGGTACTTTGAAATTATTTTCTACAATATCGTAACTATCAACTGAGTTGGTACTTTGAAATTATTTTCTACAAAAGAGTAACTATCATGTGAGTTGGTACTTTGAAATTATTTTCTATAATAGCGTAACTATCCTGTGACTTGGTACTTTGAAATTATTTTCTATAATAGCATAACAATCATGTGACTTGGTACTTTGAAATTATTTTCTACAATAGCGTAACTATCATTTGACTTGGTACTTTTGAAATTATTTTCTATAATAACATAACTATAATGTGAGTTGGTACTTTGAAATTATTTTCTGCAAAAGCGTAACTATCAAGTGACTTGGTACTTTGAAATTATTTTCTACAATAACGTAACTATTATGTGACTTGGTACTTTGAAATTATTTTCCATAATAGCGTAAATATCATGTGACTTGGTACTTTGAAATTATTTTGTACAATAACGTAACTATCATGTGAGTTGGTACTTTTAAATTATTTTCTACAATAGCGTAACTATCATGTGACTTTGTACTTTGAAATTATTTTCTACAAAAGAGTAAATATCATGTGACTTGGTACTTTGAAATTATTTTCTACAAAAGCGTAACTATCATGTGACATGGTACTTTGAAATTATTTTCTACAATAGTGTAACTATCATGTGACTTGGTACTTTAAAATTATTTTCTACAATAGCGTAACTATAATGTGAATTTGTACTTTGAAATTATTTTCTATAATAGCGTAACTATCATGTGACTTGGTACTTTGAAATAATTTTCTACAAAAGCGTAACTATCATGTGATATGGTACTTTGAAATTATTTTCTACAAAAGCGTAACTATCATGTGAGTTGGTACTTTGCAATTATTTTCTACAATAGCGTAAATATAATGTGATTTGGTACTTTGAAATTATTTTCTATAATAGTGTAACTATCATTTGACTTGATACTTTGAAATTATATTCTACAATAGCATAACTATCATGTGACTCGGTACTTTGAAATTGTTTTCTACAATAGCGTAACTATCATATGACTTGGTACTTTGAATTTATTTTCTACAATAGCGTAACTATCATGTGACTTGGTACTTTGAAATTATTTTCTACAAAATCGTAACTATCATGTGACAGGGTACTTTGAAATTATTTTCTACAAAAGCGTAACTATCATGTGACTTGATACTTTGAAATTATTTTCTACAAAAGCGTAACTATCATGCGACTTGGTACTTTGAAATTATTTTCTACAATAGCGTAACTATCATGTGACTTGGTGCTTTGAAATTATTTTCTACAATAGCGTAACTATCATGTGACTTGGTAATTTGAAATTATTTTCTATAATGGAATAAATATCCTTTGACTTGGTGCTTTGAAATTATTTTCTACAAAAGCGTAACTATCATGTCACTTGGTACTTTGAAATTGTTTTCTACAATAGCGTAACTATCTAGTGACTTGGTACTTTGAAATTATTTTCTATAATAGCGTAACTATCATGTGACATGGTAATTTGAAATCATTTTCTACAATAGCGTAACTATCATGTGACTTGGTACTTTGAAATTATTTTCTACAATAGCGTAACTATCATGTGACTTGGTACTTTGAAATTATTTGCTACAAAAGCGTAACTATCATGTAACTTGGTAGTTTGAAATTATTTTCTACATTAGCGTAACTATAATGTGACTTGGTACTTGGAAATTATTTTCTACAATAGCGTAACTATAATGTGACTTGGTACTTTGAAATTATTTTCTACAATAGCGTGACTATCATGTGACTTGGTACTTTGAAACTATTTTCTACAATAGCGTAACTATAATGTGACTTGGTACTTTGAAATTATTTTCTATAATACAGTAACTATCATGTGACTTGCTACTTTGAAATTATTTTCTATAATAGCGTAAATATCATTTGACTTGGTACTTTGAAATTATTTTCTACAAAAGTGTAACTATCATGTGACTTAGTACTTTGAAATTATTTTCTACAATAGCGTAACTATAATGTGACTTGGTACTTTGAAATTATTTTCTATAATAGCGTAACTATCATGTGACTTGGTACTTTAAAATTATTTTCTACAGTAGCGTAACTATCATGTGACTTGGTACTTTGAAATTATTTTCTATAATAGCGTAACTATCATGCGACTTGGTATTTTGAAATTATTTTCTACAATAGCGTAACTATAATTTGACTTGGTACTTTGAAATTATTTTCTATAATAGCGTAACTATCATGTGACTTGGTACTTTGAAATTATTTTCTACAATAGCTCGTGTTTAACAAAAAAAAACAACAAAGGAATTATTTACTGACCTTTAGTTGTTGTGATTTTAAAAGTTCCGCTTTTATTTCAGCCAATCATGTTTTAACAAAAAAAAAAACAAAGGAGCTATTTACTGACCTTGAGCTGTGATTTTAAGACTTCCGCTTTTATTTCAGCCAATTGTGTTTAACAAAAAAAAAACAAAAAAAAAAAAAAATTTTCACACATTTATTTTTAAAAATTTATTTTCAACTAATTCATCCGGGTTTTCGAAAGCAATTCATGCCAGAGTACAGCACTATAACTAGTCTAAGACATCCACTCTGTCATCACCCTACCCCCCAAAAAATACTTTTCAGACATTTCTTGTTAAAACTTCATTTTCAACTAATTCATCCGGGTTTTCGAAAGCAATTCATGCCAGAGTACAGCACTATAACTAGTCTAAGACATCCACTCTGTCATCGCTCCATCCCCCCAAAAAACTTTTCAGACATTTCTTGTTAAAACTTTATTTTCAACTAACACATCCGGGTTTTTCTCAAGCAATTCATGCCAGAGTACAGCACTATAACTAGTCTAAGACATCCCCTCTGTCATTGGCCCCACCCCCAAAAAATACTTTTCAGACATTTCTTGTTAAAACTTTATTTCGACTGATTCATCCGGGTTTTCGAAAGCAATTCATGCCAGAGTACAGCGCTATAGCTAGTCTAAGACATCCACTCTGTCATCGCCCCCACCCCCCAAAAAAATACTTTTCAGACATATCTTGTTAAAACTTTATTTCAACTAATTCATCCGGGTTTTCGAAAGCAATTCATGCCAGAGTACAGCACTATAACTAGTCTAAGACATCCACTCTGTCATCGTCCCCACCCCCCAAAAAAATACTTTTCAGACATTTCTTGTTAAAACTTTATTTTCAACTAATTCATCCGGGTTTTTCACAAGCAATTCTTACCACAGTACAGCACTATAACTAGTCTAAGAAATCCACTCTGTCATCGCCCTCACCCCGCCCCCCAAAAAAAATACTTTTCAGACATTTCTTGTTAAAACTTTATTTTCAACTAATTCATCCGGGTTTTCGAAAGCCATTCATGCCAGAGTACAGCACTATAACTCGTCTAAGACATCCCCTCTGTCATCGCCCGCGCCCCCCCCCCCACCCAAAAAAAAATACTTTTCAGACATTTCTTGTTAAAAGTTTATTTTCAACTAATTCATCCGGGTTTTCGAAAGCAATTCATTACAGAGTACAGCACTATAACTATTCCAAGACATCCACTCTGTCATCGCCCCCACCCCCCAAAAAAAATACTTTTCAGAAAAACTTGTTAAAACTTTATTTTCAACTAATTCATCTGGGTTTTTCACAAGCAATTCGTACCACAGCACTATAACTAGTCTAAGACATCCACTCTGTCATCGCCCTCACCCCTCCAAAAAAAATACTTTTCAGACATTTCTTGTTAAAACTTTATTTTCAACTAATTCATCCGGGTTTTCGAAAGCAATTCATGCCAGAGTACAGCACTATAACTAGTCTAAGACATCCACTCTGTCATCGCCCCCACCCCCCAAAAAAAAATACTTTCCAGACATTTCTTGTTAAAACTTTATTTTCAATTAATTCATTTGGGTTTTTCACAAGCAATTCGTACCATAGTACAGCACTATCACTAGTCTGAGACATCCAATCTGTCATCGCTCCATCCCCCAAAAAATACTTTTCAGACATTTCTTGTTAAAACTGTTTCTGAGGGGGAAGGAGGGGTCTCTGAGCCTGCCTTTGAGGCAGATCCCGTTTATTGTCGATTCTGAGTATTTTTGGCTGTCCCTCCAAAACTGACATCCCCACCCTCCTCCCCTGATCTCAGATTTGGTTAAAGGAGGGGCCTCCGAGCCTTGACCTTGAGGCAGTTCCCATTTATTTTTGATTCTGATTAGTGTTGGTTTTCCCTCCCAAATTGACCCCCCCTTCCCCCTGCTCTCAGAAATGGGGGAATGAAGGGCCTCTGAGCCTTCCCCTTGAGGCAGATCCCATTTTTTTTCTATTCTGATTATTTTTTTTTTTCCCTCAAAAATTGACCCCCCCCCCTCCCCTGCCCTCAGAAATGGGGGAACGAAGGGCCTCTGAGCCTTCCCCTTGAGGCAGATCCCATTTATTTTCGATTTTGAGTATTTTTGGTTTTCCCTCCAAAATTGATCCCCCCCCCTGCCCTCAGAAATGGGGGAAGGAGGGGCCTCTTAGTCTTGCCCTTGAGGTAGATCCCATTTATTTTCGATTCTGAGTATTTTTGATTTTCCCTCCAAAATTGACCCCCCCCTCCCCTGCCCTCAGAAATGGGGGAACGAAGGGCCTCTGAGCCTTCCCCTTGAGGCAGATCCCCTTTATTTTCGATTCTGAGTATTTTTGATTTTCCCTCCAAAATTGACCCCCCCCTCCCCTGCCCTCAGAAACGGGGGAACAAAAGGGCCTCTGAGCCTTCCCCGTGAGGCAGATCCCATTTATTTTCGATTCTGAGTATTTTTGATTTTCCCTCCAAAATTGACCCCCCTTCCCTGCCCTCAGAAACGGGGTAACGAAGGGCCTCGGAGCCTTCCCCATGAGGCAGATCCCATTTATTTTCGATTCTGAGTTTTTTCGGTTTTCCCTCAAAAATTTACCCCCCCCCCTCCCTTGCCCTCAGAAATGGGGGAACGAAGGGAACGTTAAACTATTTTAAACTGACAACACTGTCCAAACATCACATGTGTATTATACAGTACACAATCACCTCATCTCCCCCAACACACTTTTCAGCCATTTCTAGTTAAAAATTTTTATTCCAATTCGCAAATCTCATTACCCCTTTTTAAACGTCAATCAAACAATTCTGATTGTAGTGTCCACGTTTTTAATAACAAAGCCTACACACATGTACACACTATGCTTTCAAAAAACCAGTCTGGTTGAAAAACTTGGAGTTGAAACAAATTTGCGCGGGGAATCCCCCGTTCATACTGTTATCTTTTTTGCAATGTTTAGGAATAGGCGGGGAATCCCCACTCGTTTGGAATGGTACCAACAGGACATAAGCAAATAGCATGTAGTTTTATAACGTGTTTAATCACATGTAGTTTTAAGAATGTGTATGTGAAGTCATGACCTACATTCATTGTGTAATTGACAACAAAAACAGAAAAAAAACCTGTTTGAGGACATTATACACTGCCAAATAACCGCTGGCTGTAGACTATGCCTTGGAAAGCTACCATGGAACGTGCCGTACGCAAATAACATAGGAATTGCTATAGGGCCATCAGAATTCAATAGATACTATCTACTAGCATCTAGCTCCCGTCCTACATTCCTTTTTTTTCAAACGTCGTTTGATTAAAGTTTTAAGATAGCCATTTTGTTCAGCATAGTTGAAAGACTCATTGAATATGTCTTTGGGGATAATATGGCCCCCCATAGCCGCTGGGGAAAAGGCTATAAGTTACGAAATTTACCCATTGTTTATGTATAATGTTTTCTAGTGAGGATTGAGTTGTCTAGAAGAAATTTTACGGGAAGGGGGTAATTTATGTGGGTTATATTCCGGTAATTATTACCGGAATATTTCAACTGGAAGTAAGGAGCAACATTAAAACTCAAAACACTCACAAATGATTCCGTAAATGAAGGGATTGTTCCGTTCTCAATACCTTGCTCTCCATGCTAAAGTTTGACCGATTTCCCCAATTTCTTAAGAAAAACTTGTGAAACACAAGGACCACTTTATCCGAATAAGAAGCTTTTTTAACAGAGCGAAAAAACTTTACAGTGGAGAAGAAGGTTTTGAGCAGGGGGATAACCCCCTTATATATGGAATAATTTCTGTTCGTTTTGAATGTTAATGTTGCTCTTTACGTTAAGCTGAAATATCTTGTTTGTTTTTCAATTTAATCAGGCAAAAGAAAGGTCAAAAATGTTTGGCTTTGGCTGAACTGAGATTAGGCTGAACAGGAATTTCAACTTCATGGTTGCAGCGGTAGCTGCAACCTAGCAAAGAGCGAACAGCATCCCATGGTAACGAAAAGTTAAAAAACACGTTTAGAAAAAAACTGCCTAGTGAAAAACAATTGTTATCTGAAACTGATTCAGGATTGGTACCTTTTATTTCCGTTCGTATTAAACAAAGTCTGTTGCAAAAAGAAACTTATGGTTATTTCGAAAAAAAACTGAAACCCCTCAAAAATGGCGTCAGATCAAAAGAAAGATTGTACCATTGGAATCAGCACAGTAGAAAACCTTGTTCAGGGAAATTACAGTCCCCACCCTTGAAAATCAAGAAAAATCACTTTTTTGCATGGGTAGCACTTATCTGTCTCCTGTTTTTTTTTTTTTTTTTTTTTTTTTTTTTTTTTTTTTTTTTCCCAGGGCTAGCGGTTTGCCAGAACATCATAGAGAGATGCGTAATGGCTTTTTCAAAAGCCATTTCTAACATCCACGTGCTTTTCATAGATTCCACCATCTACAAGTGCCATATGAGTAGAGATGACCCTATAACTCCGAACATGACCACGTGGTTTATGGTTTTCTCAGTGAGAATGAAAAAACAGGAATTTTCTCACTTGAAAAACCATGAATTTTGTCGCATTTATGGTTGTTTTCATGGATGGATATGTGTGTTGTTCGATTTATTTGATGTTTTTCTCGGATGTCAACATCAAATTATGGATGTTTTATGGTTTTTGTCAGTGAGAATTTGAAAAACATGAATTTTCTCACATTTATGTCTGTTTTCATGGTTTTTGTCAGTGAGAATTTGAAAAACAGGGACTTTGTCACTTTCATGGATGACAACAGCAATTCATGTCTGTTTTATGGTTTTTGTCAGTGAGAATTTGAAAAACAGGAACTTTCTCACTTGGAAAACCATAAACCACGTGGTCCTGTCACGAGTCAGAACACCTGTGCTGTCGACCTCAATTCACCTATCGTGAATCAATAATTCCCCTTAGAAACATCAAATTAATTTTCCCTTTCTTGACAGATCAATCAATCAATGACATCATCTGTCAGACTTTAAAAATTTCCGCCTAGAAACATTTCTCCAGGAATAGATCCAAAATCATTAATGTCTTTGCCTCGGGAACAGTTCTACTGGTCGAACTCCAAAGGATATTAATAACCAAAGGCCATGGAAACAATTAGGCAAGAAACATCTTAGCGATGAATTGTTTTAGCGCGCGAGAAGGTTTCCTATTAATTTGAAATACTTTAGCGCAGAGATGCCAATAACAAAGGAAAACGCTGAATTTACGTTTAGGGATAATTTTGGCGAAACCGTTTTAGCTATTTTATGGAACTATTTCGGTGAAACAGATAGAGACATTTTAAAAGAAGATTTTTGAAGAGATTTTGGAAGAGGTTTTGAGTGTGGTCGTTATAATACACAAGTTTCATTTGAACAGTGTTGTGAGGTCCTCTAACCCAACCCCAAAGGGTTCCAACCCCGAAGGAAGCCCCCCGGGCCTCAAAGGCCCCCCAAGCTCCCAAAGGCCCGCCCCCGGGCCCCACCTGCCACTCCGGCCCCCCCAAGGCCCACCACCCGTCCCAAAATGTCACCCAGACCCCCAAAGGCCATCCCCAGGCCCCAAATGTCCCCAGGCTCCCAACTGTCCCCCCGGACCCCCAAAGGCCATCCCTGTGCTCCAAAGGCCCTCCCTGTGCCCCCAAATGCCCTCCTCCGGTCCCCAAAGGCCCATCGAGCTCCCAAATGACCAACGGGGTCCCACAGGCCCTCCCCCGGTCCCCAACTGTCCCTCCTGTCCCCCAACGGCCATCTCTGTGCTCCAAAGGCCCTTCCGGTCCCCCCAAAGGTCCACCACCGGTCCCCACCCGCCCATCGTGCGCCCACCAGGCCCAACAGAGTCCCACAGGCCCACCACCGGCCCCCAACGGCCCCTCCGGACCCCCAAAGGCCCTCCCCTGGTTCTCAAAGGTCCCCCGGGCTCCCAAAGGACCAACGGGGTCCCAAAGGTCCTCCCCTGGTCCTCAAAGGTCCCCCGGGCTCCCAAAGGACCAACGGGGTCCCAAAGGCCCTACACCGGTCCCCAAATGTCCCCCAGGCACCCACAGGCCCTCCCTGTGCCCCAAAGGTCCACCCGAGCTCCCAAAGGACCACCGACCCTCAAGGGACCCACAGACCCTCAAAGGCTCTCCCCGTGCACCCGTCTTTCGTTGATGTGTGTTGTCTGAAACCTATGATTTGGGATGTGTAGTTTGCTACTTCAGGCTCTTCTGAGCTAAGGTTTCCTAGTATTTCCTAGGTGAATGTTGTCTGAAACCAATAGTTTGGGATGAGTAGTTTTCTATTTAAGTCTTTTATGATCTATGTTTCTTAGACTTTCGTTGGTGTGTGTTGACTGAAAATGATGATTTGGGATATGTAGTTTGCTATTTTTGACTTTTCTGAGCTGGATTTCTTAGTCTTTCATAGGTGTGTGATGTCTGAAACCTATGATTTGGGATGTGTAGTTTGCTATTTTCGACTTTTCTGAGCTGGATTTCATAGCATTTCTTAGATATACGTTGTCAGAAAATTATGATTTGGGATGTATAGTTTGCTATTTCAGGCTTTTCTGAGCTAAGGTTTTCTAGTACTTCGTAGGTGAATGTTGTCTGAAACCAATAGTTTGGGATGAATAGTTTGCTATTTTTGACTTTTCTGAGCTAGGTTTCTTAGTCTTTCGTTGGTGTGTGTTGACTGAAACCGATGATTTGGGATATGTAGTTTGCTATTTTTGACTTTTATGAGCTTGATTTCTTAGTCTTTCATAGGTTTGTGTTGTATGAAACCTATGATTTGGGGTGGGTGGATTGCTACTTTTGACTTTTCTGAGCTGGATTTCTTAGCCTTTCATAGGTGTTTGTTGTCTGAAACCTATAGTTTGGGATGACTAGTTTGCTATTTTTGACTTTTCTGAGCTAGGTTTCTTAGCCGTTCATAGGTGAGTGTTGTCTGAAACCTATGATTTGGGATATGTAATTTGCTATTTCTGACTTTTCATAACCGGATTTCTTAGTCTTTCGTAGGTGTGTGGTGTCTGAAACCTATGATTTGGGGGTGTGTGGGTTGATATTTTTTGACTTTTCTGAGCTGGATTTCATAGCCATTCATAGGTGTGTGTTGACTGAAACCTATGATTTGGGATGGTTAATTTGCTATTTTTGACTTTTCTGAGCTAGATTTCTTAGCCTATCATATGTGTGTCCTTTCAGAAAATTATGATTTGGAGGTGTAGTTTGCTTTTTGGACTTTTCAGAGCTAGGATTCTTAGTCACTCATAGGTGTTTGTTGTCTGAAACTTAGAGTTTGGGATGAGTAGTTGGCTATTTCAGACTTTTCTGAGCTAAGGTTTCTTAGTATTTCGTAGGTGAATGCTGTCTGAAACTTATGATTTGGGATATGTAAATTACTATTTCGGGCTTTTCTGAGTTGGATTTCTTAGTCTTTCATAGGTGTGTAGTGTCTGAAACCTATGATTTGGGGTGTGTAGTTTGCTATTTTCGACTTTTCTGAGCTAGGTTTCTTAGCCTTTCATAGGTATGTGTTGTCAGAACATTATGATTTGGGATGTGGAGTTTGCTATTTCAGGCTTTTCTGAGCTAAGGTTTTCTAGTATTTCGTAGGTGAATGTTGTCTGAAACCAATAGTTTGGAATGTGTAATTTGCTATTTACGACTTTTCATAACCGGATTTCTTAGTCTTTCGTAGGTGTGTGGTGTCTGAAACCTATGATTTGGGATGTGTGGGTTGCTATTTCAGGCTTTTCTGAGTTGGAGTTCTGAGTCTTTCATAGGTGTGTTGTGTCTGAAACCTATGATTTGGGGTGGGTGGATTGCTACTTTTGACTTTTCTGAGCTGGATTTCTTAGCCTTTCATAGGTGTTTGTTGTCTGAAACCTATAGTTTGGGATGACTAGTTTGCTATTTTTGACTTTTCTGAGCTAGGTTTCTTAGCCGTTCATAGGTGAGTGTTGTCTGAAACCTATGATTTGGGTTGTGTAATTTGCTATTTCTGACTTTTCATAATCAGATTTTTTAGTATTTCGTAGGTGTTTTATGTCTTAAACCTATGTTTTGTGTGTTTGTTTGTTGATATTTTTTGACTTTTCTGAGCTGGATTTCATATCCATTCGTAGGTGTGTGTTGACTGAAACCTATGATTTGGGATGGTTAGTTTGCTATTTTTGACTTTTCTAAGCTAGATTTCTTAGCCTTTCATAGGTGTGTCCTTTCAGAAAATTATGATTTGGGAAGCACACAAAAACTTACACATGCACACGAAAACTTACATGCACACAAAAACTTAAATGCACACAAAAACTTACACACACACACACACACACACACACAAAACTTACACACACAAACACACGAAAACTCACTCACACACGCCAAAACTTGCACACACAAAAAAAAACTTACACACACACACACACACACACACAAAAACTAA